>NC_061121.1:133854839-133902318 GCF_002878395.1 Capsicum annuum | reverse complement strand
TGTGATTTCATTCCCACTTACTGTTAAAAATTCAAATTACAAGACCATAATGAAAATAATTGTAGAGTGATATACCCAGAGCTAACAAAGAATTTAGATAAACCTGAGGAGTACAAAACAAATAATCAGCAAAAGTAACACAAAAGATACAATAAAAGAGTCATGGCGAGTAAGTGGAATCCCACTAACAAGTTTTTCACAAAGAACAAAGGTGAACTCATGAGTGATAATTTAGTAGAAAAGTGTGAAATCATCACCATTGAAAATCCATTTAAAGTCTTAGCAGAGAAAATATTGGTAACTATAAAAGAAATAGGCATTAAAGATGAAGAAAATGCAGCAAAGGATAGCACAAAATAATGAAAAAAAAGACAAGAGAATGATTGGACAAGACATTCCCAACCAATATCAGTTCATTGATTTCTCCTTCACCAAAGAAAGCAGTCACTAATGCAACGCCAAAAAGAGTAGTCAATAGATCTTCACCAAAGAATTCAGTCCATAGTGTTTCACTTAACGGTCAAGGAAGCAACAAAAAAAGAGAGTGAAAATGGGGTAATAGAGTGGACAAGGCGCATGATATAGAAATGGAAGAGGGAGAAATAGAGTTTGCATAAGCAAACCTGAATGATAAAATAATTATTATATTTTCATAACCTGAAGCCTTGGCCATAGTTAATAAGGATGCAAGAATTGTAGCAACAAATATGGATGTAATGGGGATAGAAGAATCACAAGTAAGCATGAAAGAAATTGAAGATACTAGGCAAAAAGAACGAGTATTAATAAAACTAATAAATTCATAGTATAAAAGTCCTATTCAAACTTTGCATGATATAGTAACATATCTAGTGGAAGAAGATACTCACAAAGAAAGTGTTGCAGAAAATTCAACAGGAGGTGGATAGAAGAAAAAGAGGGATTAGTCAGTGTGGAAGGATATAGGCCAAAAGTGTATTTATCTCTAATGATAGCTATAAAAAATATGAGGAAATAAAATAATCAAGGAAAGTCAAATAACCAACTTATTAAAAGGGTAATGCCAAAAAGAGGTCTTTCAAATAAGTCTAGTAAATGATGATGAAGGCAATATTTTAGAATATTAGATCTATTAATACGTAACAAGCCTTTAGTAGGCAGCAAACACTTAATAGACATCATAAGTATTTTCTTATATCTCTTATGGAGCCATTTCAAAATAGGAGAAATATGTAGGGATAAAAACGAAGACTGAATATAAACTTGGTAGGTACAAATTTAAATAACAAAATCTACTTTTTTATTAGAGAAGGGACAAACATTGTGATAGTTAGTGATGCAGACAAATATATTACTACTAAGGGACAATTTTGTAGGATAAAAAATATATGCTAATTACCATGGAATATGCTAAGTGCACTGAAAAGTAGAAAATAGCATTGTAGAATAATATCTACAGTAATGCTGCGATTATGCATCTTTTGTTCAGAGCAGGTAATTTTAATGCAATTCTTTATGAGGATGAAAAAAATTATGGTGTTATAAGTCAATCTACAAGAGATGGAAGATTTTGAATTTTGTGTCAATTCTTGTGAACTTAAAAAAGTTCCTTTTAAAGAAGTACTTTTACTTGGTGGAATGGTAGAGCAGGAGTTGATTGCATTTTTAAGAGTTAGACAGACTATTAATAAATGCAAAATTATTGGAAATGGCTCCCTACAATGAAAGTGGAACATTTATCAAGGACAGATTTAGATCATGCACCTCTTTCCCTGATAATAAAGGCAAAAGAGAGATCTATTATAAGGCCATTCATATTTTTGGCCATTTGGCTGGAAAATGAGTCTTTGAAAAAGGTGGTTTATAAGAATTGGAGAACTACAGAGAGAGGGAACAATTGTTGGATTCTTAAAAACAAGCTAATGGCTTTACGATCATAGATTAAAAAGAATTTTGGTGATACTTTTCAGCAAATATTAATAAGAGAAGATTATTATGATAAAGGAGCACCTTTGTGAGGAAGATCCATCACACATAAATAGGATGGTTTTGCAGCAGGCACATGCAAAAGTTAAGAAACATCTTAATTTTGAAGAGGAATTTTGGAGATGAAAGTCTAAAATAAAATGGTTTTAAAAAGGGGACAAAGCATACGGTTCTTTCATAACTTTGTGAAGGATAGAATAAAGAGGCTTCAACTCAAAAAAAATCAAAGATGATAACTACATTGAAAATCCAGACATAATAACAAAAGAAGCTGTGGATTTTTACAAGGCCTAGTTTACTCAAGAAGAAGAGGGTTCCACTTTTGACATTTTGATTCACCTACCAGAAATGATAACATATGAGGATAATTGAATTCTGGGAGAATGACCTATAATGTAGGAGGTGAAACATGCTAATTTTGTCTAAGAAAGTAGTGCATACTGTCCACATGGTTTCACGGGGCTCTTCTATCAATATTATTGGGATATAGTAAAGAAGGATATATATAATGTGGTGAAAGGCTTCTTTAAAGGTATTACTCCTCCTAAAAGCGTACTCATACCAACTTAGTGTTAATTCCAAAGAAGGAACAGATATGAGACCTATCGATCTCAATATATTTATTAATAAAGCTATATCCAGCGTTGTAGGGAGACTGGAAAGTATGTTGCTTAGATTGATATTCAAAAATCGGTTAGGTTTTATTAAAGAAAGAATATTATAGAAAATGTGTTGCTTACTCAGGAAATTGTCACTTGTATAAGATTTAGAAAAAAGCCAGCTAATGTTATTATAAAGCTACGTTAAAGGCTTATGACATGACTTATTTTTGACTCCTTCTGACGAGAGTAATGAGGAAGATAGGTTTTAAAGAAGCGATTATTAAAATGATCTTAAGATTGATAGATAATAATTGGTACTCCATTATTACTAATAGAAAATTAGAAGGTTTATTTCACTCTATCAAAGGAATTAATAAAGGTGATCTTGTATCACCTGCTCTATTTATACTTGTGGTACAGGTTATTTATGGAGATCTAAGTGCTCTATTTAAGAATAGTGGATATAAGGGATGCGAGATTCCAAAATAGAGTAGAAAAATTTATTATCTGGCATATGTCGAGAATATAATCATCTTTATTTTACTGATTGAGGGTCACTGGAGAGTTAATGGTAGTTCTTGAAGATTATCAAGAAGTGGAAAACAGCTTGTCAATAATCATAAAAACAATTCTTATATATACAAAAAGGTGGCTACTGGTCTACAAAATAAGGTGAAGCTGATAACTAGATTTAACCAAAGAGAATTCCCTTTCTGGTATCTTGGTTGGCCTATCACCTTGCTAGAAAGAGAAAAGGATACTCCAATGATATGATCATGAAAATAAAGTGAAGACTTCAAAATTGGAAGGGAAAATTGCTTATGGTGTTAAGGTAGTTTTAATTAAAAGTGTGTTGTAAAGCATCCCTCTCTATTTACTGTCTGTTGTGGTACCCCCTAAGTTCATCTTGTATGAATTGTATAAGATTTTAATAGATTTATATGGAGCACTAACTATGAAGGCAAGAGTAAGCATTGAATGGATTGGATGATATGTGTTATCTAAACTAGGAGGGAGGATAAAGGTTTAGGCCTGTTTGATATATCTAAAGCTATGTATGGCAAAATATAGTGGAATTTCAGAACTACTAGGTCAATCTAGACAGATTATTTTTGGAACAAATACTATGACAAGTTCATCCCCACGTTAGTATGATGAACAAGTGGTTCCCCGATATATAAGAAAATTCTTGAAGCAAGAGAATAAATAGAACAAGAGATATGATCGGAGCCTATAGTGGGTTCATCTAGCATATGATCTAATAAATAGTATAAATTTGAGGCTTTGTATCATGCTATGGATCAGGATTTTTAAATAATTAAGAAAATAGGTGATACTAACTCTCTTATGGCTGATGAAAGGTGTGATAAACAAAAGATATTAGAGATCATGCCTCAAGATATAGCTCAACATGCACAAGAGAACATAAGTATTAGCAAACATGCATCACCATGGGACTTTCCTTGGTGGATGCCCACTATCACTGAAAGATTCAATGTTGCAAGTTCTTTTCATTTATTTCGATAGAGAAAAGAGCCTTCATATGATCTGAAGTGGATATGGAGTAAAGAGGTTCCTTTCAAGATCAGATCCTTTTTGTGGAGGCTGTGGAATTTTAAGCTACCTATTAATAAGATTTTATATGGATGTGGCATTAAGCTGGTTGCAGGATGCAGATGTTGTAAACCGCCTTATATAAAAAACTTGCCATCATGTTTTTATCCGTAGTGATTTTGTTCAAATAATTTGGAATTACTTTGCTATATATGCAGGGTGGAGGGTCCTTTCTTACAATGCCACCAGACAATAAAAAAAAGTGGTGGTATGTTGACTATTCCAGTATATTTAAACTAATAATTCAAGCAGTAACGTATATAAATCAAGAGCAAGTTGAATCCTGCAAGTGATATGAATTGGAAAATAGTGATAAATGATATTTCCGAAAGTTTGTAGTATTTATCTTTTTTTTTATACCCTTGGATAAAAGGACATACGAAAGGACTGGCCTTTACCATTGGATGATTTTTAGGACTATAGACCTATTGTAAAGACAATGCAAGTGAACTAGAAATTGCCTAATCATGGTTGGTTCAAATATAACTCAAATGGTCCTAAAAAAGAAATCATAATTTAAGATCAATTGCACTCTAAGTTTGGAATCATGAAGGAGAATTTCAATACGATTTGTGTAAGCAAATAGAGGATTCTACTAGTATATATGTTGAAGCACTTGCTTTGAAAGAAGAATGTGAATATTGTGTTCAGAAATTATTTTTGGCATTGAGATTAGACACTGATTCATTAGCACTAACCAATATTGTGAGAGGAGAATAGGATTGACCATGGAGTATTATGATGATAATCAGGTAAATAAAGGAGATCATGCAAGGAAGTCAAATCAAGTACACCACACATTCAGGGATGGCAATGACATGTAGATTTTGTAACTAATTGGTGTTTTAGTTTTGCAGGTGCACAAAATTATAACAAACTTTTAGAGCAACCTAAAGAAGCAAAAGGAATATTCATCTTAGACAAGAAGTGGATTCTACACATAAGAATAAAGAAAATAAAAGAGAAGGCACCAGACTGACGAGCATCTACATATAGTAGTTACAAATATTACTCTCAGCAAATGAATCATACAATATGGGAGAATCAATTTTGGTAAGTCTAAATTCAGATAGGTACAACAACAAAAGCTAATTCACAATAATTCAACTGGAGAAAAGGTATAAGAAATACTTTAGTACAAGCGTTTAGATTCTAAAAGGGTGGTTTTAATCTTAAATGGCTTTCAACTCCTTGTAGAAAGTAGGCGTAGATATTAAGTGTGTACCTAAGAAATCTTAGATCTAGTCACGGATCTAATTACACTTGACCTAAAAATAAAAAATCAAAGCTTGGAGTTTAGTTCCAATCGAGTTTGAAAATGTACCATTTGGTGAGAGTTTTAGGTGACGTGACATATTTTCTATTCATATCAACTTTTATTTTCTTTAGCTTAGGTAATAATCTGATGGTCACAATAGTTTAGGAGCTGGTTTTGAGCTTAACAAGAAATAAATTAGGTGAATTGCACTTACGTGTCCATGTTTTAATCATCGACGTGAGAGAAGAGACAAGCTAACTTTCCACTGTCCTCTTTCGAAGGTTGTAGAGGCTGATTTTCTTTAGCTTTTGTTTTTATTCCTTTAGTTATTTTTGTTTTTGATTGATCTTAAGACCAGCTGGGATGAATATCTTTTGTACAGATCTTCCTATTTTAATAAATGGGCAAAATTTGGATCTTTAATTGAAAAATATATAATTATCTTCTAATGATCGTAAAAGACAACTAAAAAGTTAGTACTTATTTTTAAAGTTATAAATTCTAATCCATTATATTATAATCCTAAAATGAATTGATTGATATTTATATGTTCTTAAATCAACAAAAATGAAAATTGTTTTAGTGATATGTTTCATTCCATATTAAACATTTTATATTTCAAAATAGTATATATTGTATATGGTGAATATTCTTGAGAATTGCAAGAAATGTCTTATGCGATCAGCTGTGAGATAGTAGGGAAAGTGCAAGGATGAGAGTAAGAACTTTGCTAAAAGGTTTATTAAGGGGAATCCCATTAGAAAACTCATATAGTTTGGAAGATAAGTACATGGAACAAGGTTTCCAAAACTCTTAAGTTAGTAGATGTGTATCGTACCTGTTGTGGCTCAAGAGAATTAATCAAAAGCAAAAACAAGAACCTAAGAGATTATGCATTGCACTGGTTTCCCTTCCATTATATTTTTTCCTTATTAGGGGGTTTAACGATAAGGTTTTTCCTTGAGAAAACATAAGATGATTCCCAAAGAATGTAGTTAGTTTCCTGCTACCCAATTTATGGCGAAGGATGGATGCCCAGAGTATAGAGAATGTCCTCATTCAAGATTTTAATAACATGGTCTAATTACCTCTATATTCTCTCACACTTAATAATGACATAAAATATTCAGTATATAAGCATACCATGAACTCTGCATCTCTGAGCTACTAAAAGGAACATGCTCCTAAATTAGGGACTCAAAGTACCAAAATCATGAGAACCTTACCTTAATGGGATCTTAAATTCTCAGCTTCAAGCTTTAGGTGGGGGTTAGCTCCTAAGCCAAGGAATTGAAACCTCAAAACCTCTGAAACCACAAAGCCAATAAAAACTTCTGAGGTTATTTACAAGGTCAGAGTTGCTTCTAAAAACTTATTAGATTAGAACAAGTGAACTGTGATGAAGCAGCATCCTAGGATTAGGCATACAAAAATAAAGTATTTTCCTATAAAGACACCTAGTTTTTGTTCAAAGTAGATCCTAAATCTACTAGGTAAATGTGAGAGAAAGGCATGACCTCCTTGATTCCCTACGCCATAAGTAACCAACATTCATCCTTTCTAAGTGACGCAATGTATAAAATATAAATATAAAAGATCCCCCTCATCAAATGAGGAAAGAGGACTTTGTCCAATAAAATAGAGAGGAATCGTCCCCCAATCTAATAATAATATAGACGGTGAAGGCAACGCCCATAAATAAAAATACTAGTTAGACAGTATCTTCTCTTAGTTGCTTTATTGCTTTTTAACTAGACTTGTTACAATAAAATTCCTCCTAAAGAGAAAAAAGTCCTTTTGCACGTTTTTCACATTATGAATAGATGAACAAGTTTCCTTTTCATTTTAAATAAAAGGAGAGTCTGGGGAAGGTTTCCATGGTTAGAGCACTGTGGAAAGGTTCTTGATTAATCGATCACATTGAAAATACTAAGGGCAGGAAACTAAAATATGAAAGGATAGAAAATGCAAGTCAAAATACGCACAAATATTTGACAATTAAAAAATGTAATAACAATGACTAGGTGATCTAAAAGAAATATTTGACAATTAAAAAATGTGATCACTATCAGAAAATATAACAGCTGGAGCAACTCCATGACCAAATGGTAGGAAAAAAAAGTGGTGAGAGGCTATCCAATCATGACCAAATGGTAGGAAAAAAAAGTGGTGAGAGGCTATCCAATCATACTCTAAAAGAGATAGAGTCTGAAGGTAGCAAGAGTGACTAATAGTTTCCCTCACCTTTTCTCACTCTAAATCTAGAAAGAATTAGCTAAAAGTTATTGAAAATATTGAGCATTTTTCCTTTTGTATCTTGGGATCTTACAAAGTAAAATTCCAAATTTGTCCCAAGAATTTCTCAACTAGTCGCGATCACCATCTCTTGGTCATGATCATGACTCCTACGATTGAAGTGGTTACTCTGCGATTACCTCTCTCTGACTTCTTGATTGATTATGATTGCAACCCTGATAGTGTAATCGTAATATCTGAGGGTCGTCTTCAAGGCTTGATTTTCAATTTTTGCTCTACTTTCTCATTTTTCTTCTCTTCCAGCTTTGTGTAAACTCATTCTTATCAGATTTCCTGCAAATTCACAAACAAGGAAAATTAATGCATTTTAATAAATAATTAACCTTATATACATAATTAATTAATCGTAGTGTATAAGAATTTAAACTTAAATAAGTAGTAAACACTCGTCAGAGGCCTAAAATAGGTGACTTTGATTTTAGCCAGTAGAGAACATATGGTGGGAGCCAATATTCTTTCGATCAAAGTTCATCAAACCAGAATCATTAGCTTATAATTTATATCTAACATCCAGAACTAGATATGATCAAAAGGGTAGATCATTAAGCTCTCATTATAAGAAAGTTTGCAAGGGGCAATTTTAATGCCCCAAATTTTTGGCCCTTGAAAATTTCTAAAATTTTATCCTTACTGTATAGACTACGAATCCCTTTATGAGTCGTAGGGATTCTTGATGAGTCGTTAGACCTAGATCGTAGTCTAATGTGCTATAGAAATATAACACTTTCGATGCCTAAAATAAGGAAAGATGCAGCTTTCTGAGGCCTTTTTGTAAGATACGATCCATTTTGGGTATGTTTTGGAAGAAATCATGTTTTAGATGTTCATGAAAATGGTGTTTTTGGCTACTTTTTGGATCATTATGGATGATCAAGATATTTTTTGGCTTGATCGTGATGAAATCATATTCGAGAATTAAAGAAGAGAAGAAAACTAACTCCGACACTTACTAAGTTAACCCACGGACTGTAGGTAGGACCTATGGACCATAGGTAGACAAAGTAGGTGCCATAAGTCCAAAATCTCGAGATTTGATTTTGCAAGATTTTTTCCATCTGGTACCTACAGTACGTATCTGTGCTCAAAACTAAACAGTAGGTATAACCTGCGCCTCTGTCCAAATTGCACTATGTTCATCCGTATGAAGATGATGAATATTTGGGACGTAACGAGAAAGTTAATACATAAGCCATTATCCCTCCTTCTTTACCTCCTAATATCAAGTTCAATGTCTCTAGTGCTAATCTAACTCTTGTACTTGAAGAGTGTGTTTTCGAGGTTGCCTATAGATGATGCAAACATGCATCTGAAAATTTTTATTAGGATATGCACTTTATATACCATATCAAGTATAGCTTAGGAGGTACTAAGACTGAGGTTGTTCCCCTTCTCACTTACATGAGAAGCATCCTTATAGATTAGGGAACTACTAAGAAGGTCTATTATTATATGGAAGGAGCTACATAGATAATTCATGAATAGGTTATTTCCTCCATCCAGGGTGTTGTAGCTCAAGGACGATTTATAATTTGAGGCAGCTGCAACCAGAGTCTATGTATAAGGAATGGTTCTGGTTCAAGAAGAGGCTTAGTATGGTACCCAACCACTGAATATCATGGATAATCTTGTCAGAGATATTCTATAGAGTCCTGACTGCAAGTTCTAGAGCAATGGCATACACTATTTTTGGAGGAGCCTTTATGAGATTACGATGGGAGATAGTTGCGGGTATTATGGATCAAATTTTATTGGCTAACAAAGGGTGGAAAACTCAAGATATTTCACTAATATAGACAGATGTTGATAAGTTGGTTAAATAATTTACATCCACCAATTCTTTTAAAGCACATGAAGTTGGGATATCAGAGAAAGCAAAGTTTGTAGGTTATCAGTTGGCAAGTTTTTGAGTCCAAAGGCAAAGGAATCAAGGTTAGAACTATCATGATAAGAGAGATAAGTAAATTCTACCTAGCAGATGTGAGGTGGAGTCTAGAATTGAAGGGATTTTGACTATCTTGATGAAGGTTCAAAAGAGCTAGGAGACTTGCCTCATTGAACTTAAAGCTGAAATTTTAGGACTATCCCAAAAGGTTGAATCACATGTGATTGCTTTTAAGCAGTTGGAGCAGTAGTATGGGCAAATCTCTATCACTTTGGCTGAGATGCATTCAGGAGCATTACCTGGTGATAATATGCAGAATTCTCCAATAATTGTTCATGGTATGTCTATTGACACTTGGGATGAATCCTTACCTGATAAGCACTTTTTTCCTACTACAGATGAGCCTAAGAAGTAGGATATTGATATTGATGAGCCACCTGAGGCAGAGTTTGAGAAGCTAGCCTGTATTGATGATGATTTTGATAATGATTGCAATCATAATTGGGTTGCATAAAATCTCACAAACTCGGGTAGAAATAAAAGGGGACCCAGGTGCATTGACTATCCCATGTTCTATTGGACCTTATGATGTTAATCAATCTCCATATGATTCGGGAGTAGGAATAAAGATTATTCCATTGGTGATATACAAGATATTGGGGTTAGGAGAACTAAAGACTATATCTACAAGGCTTTTAATAGTTGATTCATCTTTAAAAATGCCAGTAGGTATAGTGCATTATGTGGAAATAAGAGTAGCAAAATTCACATATCCGACAAATTTTATGATTTTAGATTGTGAAGTGGATACCCATTCTCCAATTATATTAGGTAGACCCTTTTATCTACTGGTCAAGTATTAATTGACATAGATTTGGAGAAGATCACTTTCAAGTGGAATGATGAGTAGATCATGTTGAATATGTACATGACCATACAACAGCCGGATGATATAAGAGTAGTGGAAGTTATAGATACGGTGGATGATGACATGATCATAGTTGATGTGCCTATTAAGGAGAGATTAGGCATAGAAGCATTAACAACAATGATCATGAACTTTGAGAGTGATGGGGTACCAAACTATGATGAGATGCCTAGTGCACTCCATTGCCGAGCTCTTATAATTATGCCCTTAAGAAGCTTGATCTAGAGTTGAAGAATAGAACCATACCTTTTATAAGACCGTTGATTGAAAAACCTCCGGTATTGGAATTGAAGGTCCTCCCATCTCACTTGTAGTATGTATTCTTAGGGATAAAAAATACCTTAATGATAATTATTGAAGCAGATTTAGTAAAAACATGGGTGAAAGCTTTGATATCAGTGTTACAAAAGTTCAAGAGAGATATTAGGTGGACCATTACTGATATTGTAGGGATTCCACCAGGTATATACTCATATAAGATACAACTTGAGCTGGATAACATTCCCAGTATTGAGCATCAGAGATGACTAAATCTTTATAGGCAAGAAGTAGTAAAAAGGGATAATTAAGTGGTTAGATATTGTGGTGATTTTTCTTTTGCAAACAGCAAGTGGGTTAGCCTGGTTTAATGTGTACCAAAGAAAGGGGAAATTTTAGTGGTTCCAAATAAAAACAATGAGTTAGTGCCAATAAGTTGTTGTTTGCAGTATGACCCATAGTCACTGGCGATAATTTTTTAGTTTTTAAGTTGAGAGCACTTCAGATTTGATGTCAGTCAAGTCCTGTTAGTGTTGTTGTTAGTTCTTCTGAGGCCACTAGAGTTGGCCAGTTTATGAGGCTAAATCCTTTGAATTTCACTGGTTCTAAAGTTGAGAAAGATCCTTAAAATTTCATTAATGAGATGGAAAAGATTTTTCATATGATGCATACTACTGATTTAGTAGGCGTGGAGTTTGTTGCTTATCAATTGAAGGATGTGGTATCAATGGTATGAGAAATGGGACAAATCTAGGGGTGATAATGCTACGTTTACTTTATAGGATGACTTCTCTAGTGATTTTATTGCTCACTTTTTTCCTCAAGAGTTGAGAGAGGTGAAGGCCAAGGAATTCATAAATTTGAAGCAAAAAAGGATAACGGTAAAAAAGTATGACTTAAAGTTTTATCAGCTATTGCATTATGCTCCTGAGCTAGTATCAAGCATGAGGGATAGAATAAAGAAGTGTGCTTCTGGGTTGTCCTATTATTTTATCTTGAAAAGCAAGTCTGCCTTGTTAAATAAGGATATGGATATCTCTATTCCTATGGTGTATATGCAACAAGTTGAAGAGGAAAGAAGAAGGAAGAAAAGATGAGTAAAAGGCAGAATAAAAAGTTTTGGTAGTCAAATCAGGGTAAAGGTCAATAGCAGAATGGTGGAGACGGTGGAAAATGGTCTAAGAAGAAGTGGGGAAATTCTGGTTCCTACTCTAAAGCTAGTGATCCTTATCTGAAGTCATTGGGTAATCGTTGTTTTCAAAATAATGTTATTCCTAGGGAATAGGGTGTCCATCCTCAGGCTAGTAGGGCTCAGTCAACTCCATCATATCACCCTTGTAGATTTTATGGTCAGGTGCATCGTGGTGTTTGTGAAGAAAGGAGGAACAAGTGTTTTAAATATGGTTAAATTAGTCATATTTAGAGGGATTATCCTTTTAGGGTTGCTTCTGGTACAAATAAAATCCATGTGGCTACTTCATCTTCTCCTACACCAAAAGGTGCTATTTTTGCTTATGGATCCAACACTAGTGGGAACCGTCTGTACGTTCTTACCACCCTTTAAGAATTTACGGCATCCCTTGATGTTGTTACTGATATGCTCAAACTTTTATCTTGTGATGTATATTGTCTACTTGATACTGAGTCTACTCTCTCTTATGTGACCCCTTATGTTGCTATTCACTTTGATTTTGATCTGGAATGTATTTCAAATCCTTTTTATTGTCTACACTAGTTGGTGACTCTGTTATGCCTAGGAGAGTCTATAGAGGTTGTGTGGTGTCTATCTGCGGTAAGGAGATTGGTGGACCTAATAGAGTTAGAAATGTTAGATATTTATATGATTTTAGGGATGGATTAGTTACACTCATACTATGCATCTATTGATTGTCAGATCCGAAGGGTCAATTTCCATTCCCCAAATGAGTCGGTGATTGAGTTGGAAAGTAGTTCCCTATTTCCTAAAGAAAGGTTCATCTCTTATCTTAGAGCCCGAAAATTGATTTCTAAGGGGTATCTACCATTTATTCCATGTTACAGATTCTAGATCAGAAGGTCCTTCTTTGCAGTCTATCCCTATGGTATGTGCGTTTCCCAAGGTATTTCCTAATGATCTTCCTGGTGTTCCTCCTGAATGAGAAATTAATTTTTAAGATTGATCTTCTTTCGAAAACTCATCCTATTTCTATCCCATCTTACAAAATGGCTCTGGCTGAATTGAAAGAACTCAAGGAGTAGCTAAAATACCTACTAGATAATGGTTTTATTCACCCTAGAATTTCTCCCTGGGGTTCTTTAGTTCTCTTCATGCATAAGAACGAAGGGTCCCTTCAGATGTGTATAGACTATCATTAGGTGAATAAGGTGATCATGAAGAATAAGTATCTGCTTCCTAGTATTGATGATGTCTTTGATCATTTTTAGAGTGCTAAGTACTTTTCTAATATTAATCTTCTATCTGGGTACCATCAGTTGAAGATTAGGGAGGTGGATATCCCTAAGACTGTCTTCCGAATGCAATATGGTCGTTGTGAATTTTTGGTGATGTCTTTTGGTTTGACTAATGCCCTAGTGGCACTCATGAATCTTATGAACTGGGTATTTCATTAGTTCTTATGTTTGTTCATTATTATATTTATTGAAGATATTTTGGTGTATCCTAAAAGTGAGGCAGATTATGCCGATCACCTCTGCCTTATATTGCAAACCTTAAAGGAACAACGGTTATATATGAAGTTCTCTAAGTGCAAATTCGGGTTGAATATTATGACTTATCTAGGTTATGTTATTGTTTCTTGTGAGGGGGTCATGGTGGATCAAAAGAAGGTTATGGTGTTAAAGAAGTGGCATAGGCCCATGACTCCAACCAATATTTGGAGCTTCTTGGGTTTAGCTGGTTATTATAGAAGGTTTGTAGAAGGCTTCTCTCTATTGCTTCCCAATTAACTAAGTTGGCTCAGGAGAAGATGAAGTTCTTGTGGTTTGATACTTGTGAAGGTAGGTTCGAGAAGTTGAAAGATAAGTTAACATTAGGTCTAGTTTTAACTCTACCTGAGGGTACTAATTGATTTGTTGTTTATTATGATATGTCCTGGGTGGAATTGGGTTGTATATTGATGCATCATGTCAAGGTGGTGATGTGGCATGGAAACACGATACTTTTGATGCTTAAAACCACCAATTTATGCATAAACTTAAGGTATTTTGTTGGATATTATACACTTTGGTGTGAATTGCAGGTAAAATAGGTCTACAACAGTACTTGAACAAAAAGAGAAGAAAAAGCTCTGAAAAGACCAATTTCAAACAGTATTCGAGTCAGCACATGAGTCGTAACGAATAGATACGACTCGTATACTGAATCATATGAATAACAAAACTTAAAACCAAACTGAAGAGCAAAGTATGAGGAAGACACGACTTAAGTACCCCATTCGTAAGCTAGGGTACGAGTCTCATGCAAAATTCATGAGCATAATAAAATCTGAGCTACTATCCAGGAGTTGAAGTGTCAGAGCTATACAATTCGAAAGTCTGAGTACCACTCATATAGGGATGTCGTATTCAAACCAGTATTCAAAATCTGAAAAGACTGAAGTCCCAGGTGGGTCCACATGAAGGACAAGAGTCGTAAAATAAGGTACGATTCATAAATTAAAGTCGTATGTTGAACAAAGAGTTGAAGCCTTAGGCATATCAAACACTGGAATGGATATGACAAGGTAAGGTACGACTCGTAAGCTGAGGATACGAGTATAGACTGAGTCATACCGACTGTCGATTTAACTTTACCTTTCTCATTTTTAAAAGGATTTTAATTTTATATTGAGATACTATAAATACCCTAGGGTTTATATTTTATTAGGTTGTGTTGTGACATTATTTTACATGTTGTTACACATTATTACATACTTTTATAATTGTTATTAAGATTTTTGGGTTTTATTCAATTGAAGACTTTTGAGTTTATTAATCTTAATCTTATGCAATTGATTTTATATGTTCTTCATTGATAATCATGGTTTTTTGCACAAACATGAGCGGTTAATCTCCTTAGCTAGGGTTGTGGGAACCCTGGCAGATTAGCTACGTAGAGAAAGTGTGAGACTCAATTGTTCTGGGTTTTTCCATGTATCTTAATTCTTCTTCACAATAATTAGCCTTAAGAAGCTGCAATATCTTGTGATTGCCTATATTCTCATCCATTCGATAATAAAGAAGCTTTCGATTGTGAAAATAAGATTAAGAAAATAATACGATAACCAAGTATACCTGAGGTCGTAGCAAGGGGCAACAAGGCGACATCCTGAGACAATATCCAAGTAAAACGATGAAATTTATCTTCTATGTAGTAGATAATACCTATCTCGTATGCTTTGCATGTAGAACAACAAAATAATTAGGTTGATCATGAGAAATTTATGTAGTTAGAAGCCAGGGGAACACAGACCTAGCATTCATCTCATATTGATTTCAACTTAAAATCACTCAAGAATTGGTTACTATTTGCAATTGATAATGAAATATCCCTATTTAATTTCCTATACCACTCATGGATTACATCAAGGTATGAAACTATTCACGTTTTCCCTATGTGATCGACCCCAACCTCATTGGGTTACTATATTTTTATTCAACCATATTATACTTCTAGTTGATGTGTCGTTTTGGGTGACATCAAATTTTGGCGCTGTTGTTGGAAAGACAGTTGAGTAGTAAATTAAATTGGTAAAGTTTGTGGGTTTTAATTTTTCTATTTTTGCTTTGGCATACGCCGGTGTATGCCAAGTACTAGAAGTAGAGGCAATCCTTTACTCCCATTTGATCAAGAGCCAGAAAAAATCTTTCAAACACCTAGAAGGATGTCAGGACAAGTTCGTAATAGGGTGCAAGATCTCCCACCTGTGGACCAAACATGACACTCCTGCGTACTCCATTAGATCCACAAAATATTACAGACTTACAGACATAACAACTATTGGAGAAAGAACATAAAGAAGAAGAAGAAGCCAAACTTATTATAGAGGCGGCAGTAGCTCGGCAAGGATTGGTACGACTGAGATAGGTTGTTGATCATTGAGTTTAGAAAGGCAGGGCTCCATTTATTCCAACATATCAACACGTAGACCCATATGATAAAGATGATGAAGATCTGTCTTATGTTGAGTCTACGGAGTGTTGATCTATTGTTCCTCCTCCGTTAGCCCCTAATGTGAAGCTTGATATCACTAGTGCTATGATCCAGTTGCTAAATCTAAAGGGTGTGTTTTTGGAAATTACTAAGGATGATGCAAACATGTACCTTACAAATTTTCTTGGCATCTGCACAAATTAAAATATTCCAGGGGTAAATCAAGAAGCATTATGATTGAGTTTGATCCTATTTTCTTTGATTGGAGAAGCATCTTTATGGTTAGGGAAACTTCTAAGAGGATCTATCACTACTTGGCACTAGTTGAAGACACAGTGTATAAGAAGATTCTTCCCTCCTATAGGAATGTTACAGTTGAAGGATGAAATTTATAATTTTAGACAGTTACCTGCAGAGTCTATGTATGAGAAGTGGTTTCAATTCAAGAATAAGCCAAGAATAGTACCAAATCACAAAATCAGAGGAACTAATTTGTCTGAGATCTTCTATCAATCATTGAATGATAGCTCAAAAACTCTGATAGATACTATTTTTAGAGGAGCATTTGTGTGTCTTCACTAGAAAACTGCATAGGAAATGCTAGATGATAATGCCGTTACCAACTGAGGATGGCATACTTGAGATTCAGAATATGGTGGTGGTATATATGCTATTGCAGAAACAAATATGTATGGAGCAGTGAATGATAGGGTAGCACAAAAAATTGGACAACTTCGTATAGATATTGGGTTACTTATAAAATAATTTGCGTTAATGAATGCTGAGAAGGTGAATACAACAGTGGCACAGGGGCCTGCCTCCAAACCATTCGAGATAGAATTTGAAGAAATAACAAAGTATCTTGATCTTAGATTAGTGAATTTCCGAGCCTAGGGGTTGGGGAATAATGTTTGAAACTATTATAATAATAGATACAGATATAGGAGCAGAGATAGAGATAGTGATTGGTGGCATAAGAATGACTATAAGGAGAAGAGTCACAAGTATATTCCACCAGTTAGCCGAGATACGGAGACCATAATGGATACGCTTTTGGCCAAGATGGTAAAAGGGAAAGAAAGTCAAGAAAACTTCTTGAAGGATATAAAATCTAATTTGTCAAGGTTGAACCAGAAAGTTGAGTAACATGCGACAACAATTAAGTAGTTGGAGCTGCAGTTTGGTCAGATGTCAGCCACAGTGAATCAGAGACAACCTAGCACTCTTCCAACTAACACAGTGGTAAATCTTATAAATGATAGTAAATTCCATGCCATTACCACTCAGAGTGGTAAGGTTACTACATATCCACATGTACCCACAACTGATAAGTAGAAGAGTGAGGATGAGTCAGTTGATATTAGGAGTAGCAGCAAGCAGAATAAAAGAGAGGAGAAGGTTGTAGAGCTTGTGCTAAATCCCATTCTAAGACCACTTCCTCCTTATCCACAAAAATTGAGAAAGAAACAAAAAGAAGGTCAGAAATTTTTGTCTGTGTTAAAAGAGTTAACTGTTAATATACTGCAAATAAAGGCATTGGAAAAAAATGCCAGGATATGCAAAATTCATAAAGGATTTGATCGCCAAGAAAATGTTAATCACTTATGAACATGTTGACAATATTCATCATTGTGGTGTTGTAGTTACTAGATCTTTGGTAGAGGAGAAGAAAGACCCTGACACTTTCACAATACCTTGCACTATTGGATCTTTCAACTTCACTCGATCATTATGTGATTTGGGGGCTAGCATCAACATCACTCCTTTTTTTGTATTAAAAAAATTAAGATAGGGAGCTCTCAAACAAACTACCATGAGACTAGTAATGGCGGATGGGATAGTGAAGAAGCCTTTTAGTTCCTTTACGATATTTTGGTAAAAGTGTCTTATTTCATATTTCATGCTAATTTAGTTATATTAGATTGTGAAATGGACTTTCAAGTATTGATTATCTTGGGAAGACTATTTTTGTCTATAGGTAGGACACTGATCTGGAGAAATGAGATCTGATGCCGAGACTGAATGATGAACATGTGAAATTCAATGAATGCAAATCTATGAAGCACCTTGATGAATTAGGAGTGGTGTCTATGATTGATATAGATAATGAGGAGACAGATTCATTCCATTATGTTGATGTACTTACTCTGTGTAATGATGTTTTTGATATGATTTTTCCTGTGGAAGAGAGGCTAGGTGTCGATGCTCTTGTGGCTGTGATTTTGAATTTTGACTCTGAAGATATCTAGGAGTATGAGGAGTTAGTGATTGCACTGGATAGTAATGGTTATAATTATGTACCAAAGAATTTTGATCTAGATTTAAAGAATACTACACCACCTGCTCGTCCATCCATTGAGGAACCATCGGAGTTAGATTTAAAGGCCCTCCCATATCGTGTGCAATATGTATTTTTGGGAGCCAACAACACTTTGCCAGTTATTATTGCATCTGATTTGATCTAGTCAGAGGTAGAAGCATTATTGTTCGTGTTGTATAATTTTAAGAGGGCCATTGGATGGTCCATTACCAATATTGTTGGTATTCCACCTAGTTTGTGTACTCACAAAATTCAGCTTGAGCCGAATTGTGTTCCATCTATTGAAAATCAACGTCGACTTAATTCTCATATGCAGGAAGTGGTTAAGAAGGAGATTATCAGATGGTTTATTATTGGTGTAGTATTTCCTATTGCCGATAGCAAGTAGGTTAGTCCGGTTTAATGTATGCCGAAAAAGGGTGGAATGACTGTTGTACCTAATGAGAAGAATGAGCTAGCACCTATGAGACCAGTCACGGGATGAAGAGTATACATAAATTATAGGAAGTTGAATGCTCAGACTCAGAAGGACCATTTTCCGATGTCGTTCATGGATCAGATGTTGGATAGATTAGTAGGCAAAGAATAGTACTATTTTCTTGATGGGTACTCCAGTTACAATCAGATTACTAATGCACTGAAAGACCAAGAGAAGACTACCTTTACATGTCCATATGGGACCTTTGCATTCAAATGAATGCCATTTGGACTATGTAATACTCCGGCCATATTTTAGAGATGTATGATGTGTATTTTCTAATATATGGGGGAAGACACCATTGAAGTTTAAATGGATGAATTTTCTATAGTTGGGGATTCTTTTGATGATTGTCTCAATCACTTGGCAAAATCTCTACAAAGGTGTGAGGAGTGCAACTTGGTACTTAATTGAAAGAAGTGCTATTTCATGGTCAAAGAAGGAATTGTTCTTGGGCACAGAATGTTGAAGAGAGGCATAGAGGTTGATTGAGAAAAGATTGAGGTGATTAAAACATTACCTTATCCATTTTTTGCAAAAGAGATTTGGAGTTTTTTAAGGCATACAAGTTTTTATAGGTGATTTATTAAGGACTTTTTGAAAATTGCTAGTCCACTTTGCAAGCTTCTCGAGAAAGGGGTAAAATTTGATTTTGATGATGCATGTAAGAAGGCTTTTGAAAGCCTAAAAGAGAAGTTGGTGTCTGCTCCAATCATTGTGTCTACTGATTGGTCTTCACCTTTCAAAATTATGTGTGACGCTAGTGAATTGGCTTTAGGGGTTGTACGAGGCCAAAGAAAAAAAAAGATTCTTTATGCTATCTACTATGATAGTAAGGCACTAAATCATGCTCAAAAGAACTATACCGTGATGGAGCAAAAGTTATTAGCTCTGATTTATTCCTTTGAAAAGTTTAGATCTTACTTGATTGGGACAAAGGTGATTGTGCACACAAACCATGCAACATTTTATTACTTAATGGCTAAGAAGGATGCAAAGTCGAGGCTTATCCGTTGGGTGTTATTGCTGGATGAATTTGATTTCAAGGTGAAAGATAGAAAAGACATAGAAAATCAAGTTGCGAATCACTTGACTAGACTAGAGGAGGAAGCTATACGGAAGGTCTCTAAGAGATTAGAGATTGAAGACAGTTTTCCGACTGAATAGATATTGGCAGCTTCCCAAGATTTAATTCCATGGTTTGCATATTGTGCAAATTACTTAGCTAGTGACCTAGTCCCAGAAGATCTTTCATATCAATAAAGGAAGAAGTTCATGTACAAAGTTTGAAAACTTTTTTGGAATGAACCTTATCTTTTTAAAATTTATGCAGATGGAATCATTCGTAAGTGTAAACCTGAAATGGAGATGATGAGCATACTTGAAGTGTGTCATTCATATCCAGTTGGGGGTCATCATATTGGAGCCCGCATAGCTCATAAGATCCTGCAATGTGGCTACTATTGGCAGACTATATATAAAGATTCCCATGACTATGCTGCAGCGTGTGATCAATGTCAACGACAAGGTACTATCTCTAGAAGACATGAATTACCTATGACCCTTATTTTAGAAGTGAAAGTGTTTAATGTATGAGGCATATATTTCATCGGACCTTTTGTGAATTTGTATGGCATGAAGTACATACTTGTGGTTGTTGACTATATGTTGAAGTGGGCAGAAGTAATTATGCTTCCTAATAATGAAGCAAGAAGTGTCACTGCATTTTTGACAAAGAACATCTTTTCTCTATTCGGTATGATACGTGCTATTATTAGTGATGGAGGGTCATATTTTTTCTATCATATATTCTAGAGTCTGCTTGAATAATATGGTGTAAACCACAAGGTGGCAACACCTTATCATCTGCAAACTAGTGGTTGAAGTGTCCAATAGAGAAATTAAGTCCAGATTGGTGAAGACTGTGAATGCCAATCGGACTGATTAGGCCAAAAAGTTAGATAACACATTATGGGCCTATCGTACAGCTTACAAAACCCCCATAAGTGCTTCACCCTGTTAGCTGGTTTATGGCAAGGATTGGAATTTTCCTATTGAGCTTGATAATAAGGCACTATAGGCATTGAAGAAGATAAATTTAGATTAGAAGGACACAGTCAAGTTCAGGTTGAATGACATTAATGAGTTGGATGAATTCTGACTCCAGTCATATGAAATTTCAGAACTCTATAAGGAAAAGCTGAAGCTGTATCATGACTGAAAGATTGAGAAAAGAGTTTTTGTAAAAAGTGACCAGGTGTTACTGTACTATTCAAGGCTTTATTTGTTTCCAGTAAGAAGTCAAGATGGCATAGTCCTTTCACAATGACAAAGGTTTACCTCTATGGTTCTTTAGAACTAAAGGAGAAAGGTCCAAGCCTATTCAAGGTAAACGGATAAAGAGTAAAGCACTATATGGGAAATATAGAAGAGGTGAAAGAATTAGCTGACATTGACCTTGATGAAGTCTAAGTAATAAATAAAATTGCCTTGTGTTGTGATGTTAAATCAAGCACTGCATGGGAAGCAACCCATGAGGCCAGTTGGTGAAGTCTAAGTATCCAACTTAGCCACGTCCTGTCGTGATGTTAAACCAAGCATTGCGTGGGAGGTAACCCATGTTTTTATACTTATTTCATTTATAGGGTAACATGTTTGTCCAATGTGCAGGACTAAAATGAATGCAAACAAAATCCAGAGAAATTAAAATGGGATCATACGGACACTTTACGAGTTCTATCTATATGGTATGACTCATGAGTAGGGGTTGTATTGGCATGAGAGAATAATTAGAACCAGATAGAAGTTTTTGGAATGAATACGACTCCCATTATGAGTCATACCCTTTTGGTACAGTTCATGACCAAATGCCATACCCCTTCCAGAACCAAAGTATGATCCTTGGACCATCCGAGTCAAAAAAATGACCCGTAAGCCTGGGTATGAGTTGTATAGACAACTCGTACCCCCACTTACTAGGTCAGTTCTCGAGTAGACCCAGCCCAATAATTAAATACAAGAGGAAATTGAGACCGGACAGAGCATCCGACATTTCTAACTCGTACCCACATAAGTTTATCCCCAATTTTAAACTTCAATCCTAAAAATCAACTTTTTTCAACTCAATCCACTTACCAACAACCTCAAATTGGTCAATTGGTGTGATTTTAACTCGAATTTAAGGCCTCTAAGATTCCAACATCAAAATAAGCTACTCTACACTTACCAAGTAAGTTTCCCAATTTATTTTTGCTATATTATAAGTTGAAATGAGTAGGATGTAATATTGTCAACATGGTTTAAGTGGCATTTCTTCATTTCATGGATTGTTGATACATTATTTATGCTATTTGAGTTGAAAATAGTGAATGGGTGTAGAACTAGGGTATGGAAATAGTTTTTGGATATGCTTTTGTGTCTAAATTGCTCGAAATAGCTGAATATAGTTTTGGTTACTTTGGTAATTTCATGAGAGTCAAACTTTGAAGTTGGACTTCTATTTTGCAGTGGAATATAAGACTCCTTATGACTCGTACCCACCAGTATGGGATTCGTAATGAGACTTTTACCCACTGAAAACATAGAAATCTAAGAAATTTAAGATTCTGCAATGGATACAACTCAACCATACTAGTCGTATCCAGACCGTATAACTCATACACACTTATCATACCCACCTGGGAAGAATGATAATAGAATAAAATTTTCTAACTAGCTAATGGTTGTTGGTTAAGAGTCATGCCCATTCGGTACGACAGGTAAGTAGGAATCATAAGCTGGCTAGTGAACAAAGGTCATACACTATCTAGGATATGACTCGGGAACACGATTCGCATATAGTGGGTACAAACAGTACCTACCACTCGTACCTTACTAAAACCAAGAACATTGAACTTTAATTTTTAATTTTTCTTTTCTTAGTTACTAATATTAGTGTACTTATAGGAAAATGCCTCCAAAGAATGCTTCGTCTACCAAAATAATTGCTAAAAAGGGGAATAAACAAGAACCAATTGAGAGCTATAGTTCCTGATACTAAGGGGGTTGTTGTTATGCCCCCAACTACTATTAAGTGAGTCCTGATTAATGGGAAGGTTGCTGATATGAATGGGACCCAACCTGAGGGCACACGTACTGATGTTAACACTCTGGCACCTTGAGCGCCTAGGTATGTCCCTGATCTTTACTTTATCTTATTGTTGTAGCACTGAGAATAGTGCAATTCTCTTAGCTTTGGGGTGGGGGTACCAAAAATTTTTAAAGCGATTTGAAAATTTTTAGATGTAGATACAACTGAAAGTCTGTCATGACGTGCAGGTGCGATGTGGGAAGCTGAGATAAGGAGTAGATCAACGCGCCTATAGCAACAGGGATTTTTCATTTTTTATTATCATTGATGGATTTTGATTAAATTTCTTATTTCTGATGTATTGAAAGATTTTGATTCTATTTGATTTTACTTTGTGATTGAGGAAACAACATTGCTTACTTTTTGAAGGGCCATTGTGAAAAGTGGTGTTAATGTTGTGTTGAAAAGAATCGAAAATGATTAAAAATGCTGAACCCCCTCAAAAATTTTGTTTAAGTATTTGCATAATTTATACATTTGTATGAGATTGATGAGTATCTAATAATGGTATTAGGATTAAGAATAATACAGATCAAGACAAAACAATTGCATAGTTGGATAACTAGCGCTTAGTAGTGTAGCCCTGTGCAAGGGTGCTTGTAAGGTTTACTGAGTTCCCGAATCTATAACTTGCCTGGTTCCTTTTACCTAGGTCTAGGGTGGTTAAGTAGGAGATGATCATAGGTCATTGTTGCATCGGTCCACTCGAGCCTAAAATGCCTTAACCAAAGTGTAAATCCCCTTGATAAAAAAATTTGAGCCTGTTTAGACCAATATTTATTGTTACACCTATCACCTTCCTATTTAACTTTCAATGAACCAATTTTCACTTGTCCTCCTGTGGATACTGTGTACCTCAACACAGTTAAATTGCCTAAGTTGAGGGTGGCTATTATAGGGGTGTGTAATAGAAAAGCTAGAATGAATAAAAGTGAGTACAAGGGAAATAGTTGAAACATGGGCAGGTGTGATGTAAAGAAAAGAAAGAAATGTGCAAGGTGTACAAAAATAAAAACAATAATAAAAATAAGTGATCGAAAGCAACACCTGACCTTTTGATGCATGGGTATGGTGAGTAAACAAAAGGATTGTGATTTTCTCAAATTATGTGAATATTGAAAATTGAATTGGTAATAACCATAACCAAATTTTGTGAAAGTGGTTTTGAGTACGAGTAAAATTTCATTGAACTATTTTTGGAACAATAGCATGATATAAAGAGGTTATTGAAACATGGTGGTTTGATTTATTGAACAAAGGGAGTCATTTTCCCAAGTTAATGGAATTGTGATGGCATGTTGATGTTACCTTGCAAGTATAGTTCGTATGACGATACCAACAGTGTATACCTAAATGTGTATTATGTTTCAATGAACGGAAATATGTGATAAATGTTTTAATGGAGATTAAAAGAGGGTTCTATAGTTGAGTTGCAAAAATGGAGGTCTCGAGGGACCAATACTGGTAACCGCGGTTGCCGATGTGGTGATCTAAATGACCGGGTGGTTTGAGTCCCCCTTATTATATGATTGGGAGGTTCGAGTCCCCCATATTATATTACATGATTGGGTGCTTAAGTCACCTTGGTATGCCGAGAGGTTTTAGTCCCCCATGGTGTATATGTACAACCTCTAGTTCTTGCAGCTACACATATTGAGGCCCTTCCTTCTAGGGAAGAGCTGGACCCATATAGCCCTTAGGAGCCTTCTTATAACAGTTGAGCTACACAATCCAGGATAAAGTTATAAAGTGCATAGTAACTCTTGTTCTCTGTCTTGGCATGTTATTCGTGTATATTTATAATAGTGTTCATATGGTTTGAATTAGAATTATTTTATCTCACATCCCTAAGTAACAAGCTAGTTCTCAACCCGCTAACCATCTATAAATGCGGTATCCCCACACTATGCAGGCACCAGATATACTTCTACTTTTTTTGCACAGTGAAATGGTAAGCTTCCATTCTCTGGAAGACTTCGTGATTTCATCAGTATCCTTTTACAGACTAAAATTGAAGAGTTTATATTAACATTGTCATTGGCATTGACATTATCAGAATTGGGGGCATGTCCCAAAAATTTATTGATTTTGGTTTTGTTAGAAGTCTTTGTCGATATTATTGTGGACTTGGGTGGTGATGTTGGTTGTTTTGACTGGTTGACGATTACCGATTGTAGACATATCTTAAATTCTTTAAGCTTATCTTATGCTATCTTGTTATGTGTTAGAAATTCATTCGATGTTGGTGGTATGGTGTTCTATTTGACTAGGTGCAGGGGATGGTCTCAGTCCTTATAGGACTTGAGATACCTATCACGGCCAGTCCCTATTTTGAGTCATGACAACAATCCTACCCTAGTTGTAATAAGTGTGGTAAGAACTACCTAGAGGAGTGCCTTTACGGTAAATAGAAATCTTTTAGATATGGTTGGATAGGTCACCACCTGAGAGATTACCCTTTCATCTTCTTTAGTATCTCTAAATGGTTGAACTATTCAGGAGGGTTCCTTTATAAGTGTAGGTAGTGGTTAGTGTCAAAACCATTTTTATGTACTTTGATCCCACCTGAATCTGGAGAGCTCACCCGATGTAGTCATTAGTACATTATAGGTCTTTTCTTAGGATTTGCATGCTTTCTTAGACCTTGGGGCTAAATTGTCTTTCATGATCACATATGTTCCTATTAATTCCAGAGTCGGCCCTAAACAACACTCGAAACCCTATTTTGTTTCCACTGCAGTTAGTTAGTCCACCATAGCTAAAAAGGTATAAGAAATTGCCCAGTCTTAGTCCTATATGGAGTCACCACATCTTGTCTAGTTAAGTTAAGCATGACCGAATTTGATATCATTCATGGCACAAATTTAATACATTCCCATCAAGGGAATTGGCAGGTTGTTTTAGTTTAGTTATTTGCTAAAACCAAAACCAAACCAACTTAGTAAGTTTTTGAATTTCTAAAACCAAACTAAACAAAATAAAAATATAACTAATAGTTTGGTTCTTGAAAGTAAGACAACAACTCTGTTGGGAAAACTTCCTTTTTATCTATGCCCTTCACTATTACTCTTAAGCAAAGCCACAAACAATGACTTGAATTGACAGTACAATGTGTGAACACTTCCCAAGAAAAATATTTAGAAACTAAATATAAGAAGTGATAAAATAAACCACCTAAAAGTTAAAAAGATAAATTTCTTACTCAATAGGACATAAAAGAAAGTGTGAAAATCATTCATAATCTCATAGTACTACTGACTGAATGTAGACATATGACTAGAAGTGCAATGAATAAAGTTAAGTTGCGGATTAAAATTTAAAATATAAAAAATATTTATATTTAAATATTTATAATATATATATATATATATATATATATATATATATAATTCATCGATTAGGTTTATTATTTTGTCAAGTTTTTAGGGTAAAACTAAAACCAAACCAAATAAGTATTTGTGTTTAAAATTTAAAACCAAAATAGAACAAACCAAATGTCAGCTTTTCTAGTAAATTTTGATTGGTTTGCGGTTCATTTTGGTTCTTAACCAAACCGAAAACAATACTAATTTTTATTATGTCTTAGCCAACTGTAGACCCAGAGTCATAAAATTTAAGTCTCCAAATGATCCTATTTTTAGAGTGTTGAAGGCTAGTGCTATAGTGTTTATAGGTTGCTTCATCTCTTACCTTAAGGATAGGAAGTTGATTTCTCAAATTTGGAGACATCACTTGTATGTGTTCATTTTAATATGATCATGGATCAAATAAGACTACATAACGTGTTCATCTAGAATAATTAAATTTCATCGGAGGAGATGGCTAGAGCTTCTTAAGGACTATGATATCAGTGTGCTTTACCATCCGGATATGGATAATATTGTAACTAATACTCTTAGTATGTTGTCTTTGAGTAGTATGACCTATGTTGAGGAAGAGAAGAAATAACTAGTAAAAGATGTTCATAGACTCTCTCCTTATGACTTTTGTCTTACAAATTAGAAGGTGGTAGTGTAATAGTTCATGGTTCACATTCTTCACTAGTCATGGAATCTAATGAAAAGCAAAACAATTATCATAATTTGTGATAATTGAAGGATGTTGTCCATAATCAAAATGTGGAAAGAGGAGATGGTGTGTCAAGGCAGGTCATGTATCCAAAATATAGATGGTATAAGAGAGGATTATGATAAAGGCTCATAACTCTCTATATTTTTTTAACCAGGATCCACTATGATGTACCATGATTTACAAGAAGTTTATTAGGAAAATGGCATGGAGAGAGATACTGTAGAATTTATATCTAGGTGTCCAAATTACCAATAGGTGAAGGGTGAACATCAAAGACCAACAAGTTTAGCTAAAGACATCCATTTTCCTACTTGGAAGTGGGAGAAAATCCATATGGATTGTGTGACAATTTTACATTGTACACGTCGGCAACATGATTCTATTTGGATAAAAAGACGGGATGACTGTAATACCCCAAAAATCCAAATCAATATTATAGCCACGTTTCAAGGTCATGCATAGTACATTATAGTTCTTTGGTAGTCATATGCATGAGTTCTGTGTATATTAAGGCCTCAAATAACTCCCAACTATTATGCGAATCAAAATAATCTTTACCGATTAAATTTTTGATAAGAATGTTGCTTTAGTCAACTTCAAATGAGTATATCTTTGGCTCAATTGAGAATTTTCGAGCCCAAGACCCACTAAATTATAGGAAATTGAATTATCTTACAAACGATACAAATTTTGCCTAAATATGATACTCGAATGAGAAGTTATGGCACTTTTAGTGCATAACAGTATCCCAACGCGATAAGGCCACGTCGCGGTGATGACCAAAATAACGTTCGTCCTTTTCCAGTGTGTCATCGTGATTTTCACCGCGTCATACCAAAGGGCCATTTTGCAATAGTACTTTTACAATGGGGCACCGCGATTGGCACCGCGTCGCGCCAAGATTCTAGTTGGGGATCATCCGTTTCTAGAGGCACAACACGATAGCACCGCATCAAGCCATAGGGTAAAATGGGGATTGTTAGTTTTCCAGTGGCCCAACGTGATTTCACTGCGTCGCACCAGAGCTAAAAATTGGGATTTCTAGCTTTTGTGATTTAAATTCTAGGGACTATTTGGTATTTTGTAAGACCCCACAAAATTCTCTCATAGTTTGAGCCTTAGAGCGTGTCAAGTGAAGCGTAAATCTAGTCCTAAAAGATTGAGAAGTTCCTTCCTAAGTGATAAATATTTGAACCATGTAGAATTTCCATAATGTAGACTTTTTGTCATGTAGATCACTGAATAATGTTTCCATCGATACCAATTTTGTCAAAATCCGGCATCGAACGAGGAAGTTATGGCCATTTTACTAAATATAGTCAGAACTGCCGAGGTGCGATGGCTGGGTTGATGGACCGTCGAGCTTGCGATAGACCGTCTCCCAGCCCATCACAACCAAGGTAGTGACTCCCTTTCCTAGTCAATGTGCGACGGCCAGGATGACGGACTGTTAAGGCTGTGACGGACCGTCGCGCTGAGGCAGTGTGACCTCATCTTGGCCAACGTGCGACGGCCGGTCCATTGAACCATAATATTTGTGATGGACTATCACTTCGACCGTCACCTAAAGGAAGTGCATTCTTTTCTGGGCCAATATATGACGGACGATCCAACGGACCGTCAGACTGAGCGACGGACCATCACTTCGACCGTCGCAGTCCCCGATTGGTAATTTTAACTTGATTTTTATAAGGGATTTTTGGACTTTTTCCCACTATTTTCATCCCCTAGTTATATCCAATCAAGGCTCACAATTTCTTTCTTCATCTTTAACATAAAAAACTAGGGTTTCTACAAAATCAAAACCCTTCTTTCTTCTTCTAGAAAAATCAAGAAAATCAAGAATCTCTCCGAGAGCCTTCGAGAAAGAGTTTCCCTAAAATATGTAGATGTTGATTCTTGGGTCCCTTTCATCTAAGAAGCTCAAGAACACTTTTCAAAAATTCAAAGATCTTATGTTTATGGGTTTTCATGATTCATATGTGTTGAAATTGATGTTCATGCTATTATTGAGTTTTGATTCATGTTTGTTTGCAAGGTTTTCAAGATTTTGCCTTGGTATGTGATATTCAAGTGATGTTCATGATAATCCCCCTTTAAGTTGCTTGTTAAGTGATGTGTTTATGTCAATTAAGTGAAGAAATTGTTGAATAAGCAAAGCATGCTCCCCATATGTTTGATAAAATACTTATATGAAGGAATTAGAGCCATTATAGCATGTTGGCTAGAAATCCCCAATTGTGTTCAAGCCCATACAGGCCAAGTGTTTGTTGAAAAGCCTTAGTGAATAAATTGTGACACGATAGCATGAAATTTTCCAATTATGTGCTCTTCGATAGATGCTAAGACTTTAATACATGCTAAGTGTTTGATTCAAGACCTTGTTGAATGGAGTATGAGCCAATAGTACGTCTCCCTATACTATCACATGTTTATTATTTCTAATTGCTTGAAGAGATGCTTTAGTGATTGTGATAGTGAATGAATGTCCATGGTCTTGATAATTCAAGAATGGTTATACTTTACTTTTATGTTATCGAGTACTGGGGGTATTTATACCCAAAAATTTAGCTGCAGTCTAGAGCATGTGTCAGTTTTCACGATAATCTAGTCAATCCAAGATTCTCAGAACCTAGTAAGTTATAAAACCCTATACTCTCAGACAGTTACAGAACTTAAAAAATCTCAAAAATCTTGGTAATCTCAGTATCGCTAGTATTCTAGCCTCAATTTTGTGCGTAGCTCAGATCTAGTAGTATTTGAGTGTTCAATCCAGAACTCAGTATAATCAGTCAGATGACGAGACTCAGTAATATTTTGTCAGATACGAAACTAAGTGAATTCGTCTTAACTCAGTCAGATCAGTCGAGAGATATGATTAGTATCAGATTCAGTTCAGTTTAAGTTGAGAATCAGTTTAGATTTTTTCAATTGGGAGTGGGAGCTTGCACCGACCGAGTGTAGGGATGACGACTCCCCATTAGAGAGGCAGAGACATTAAAAGCAATCCCTGAACTCCAGAACTGCATAGCCAGCACAAGATGCAAGAGTCACCCATTAGAAAAGGCTTATCACCCGCTAGATAGGCTTGACTATTATACTGCCTTAGTCTTAACTTCCTGCGAGGGTCACCCATTAGAGAGCCTTGACCAGAGAGGTCTTTACCCATGGCACGGTATTGACACCCTTCCAGCTGGGTTATAGGTTGGACCCCACCAGTCCATATTTGGGGCATATCAGTTAAGTGAGCACTCCCACAGTTATAGTTTCAGTATCAAGCTTTAGAAAAGAACTCAGAAATCAGGACTATCAGATACAGTCATCTATCTCAGTGAGGAACTCAAAAAGTTCTATTGATTCATGGGCCACCTGCTAGATAGGCATGGTCCTACATAAAGTTATTGATAAATCTCATTATCAGATCCAGAGATCACTCGTTAGATAGGATTGATCTTAGTCTCAGATTTAGTTGAGTATTCTTATTATCAGATCCACAGATCACCTGCTAGATAGTCTTGATCTCAATCTCAAATTCAGTTGAGTAATCACATTATCAGATCTAGAGATTACCCATTAGATAGGCTTGATCTCAGTCTCAGATTTAGTTGAGTAATCTCATTATCAGATCCAGAGATCACTCATTAGATAGGCTTGATCTTAGTCTTAGATTCAGTTGAGTATTCTTATTATCAGATCCAGATATCACCCGCTAGATAGGATTGATCTCAGTCTTAGATTCAATTGAGTAATCTCATATTCAGATCCAGCGATCACCCATTAGATAGGGTTGATCTCAGTCTCAGATTTAGTTGAGTAATCTTATTATCAGATCCAGAGATCACCTGTTAGATAGGCTTGATCTCAGTCTTAGATTCTATTAAGTATTCTTATTATCAGATCCAGAGATCACCCGCTAGATAGGCTTGATCTCAGTCTCAGATTTAGTTGAGTAATCTATTATCAGATCTAGAGATCACCCATTAGATAGGCTTGATCTCAGTCTCAGATTCAGTTGAGTAATCTCATTATCAGATCTAGAGATCACCCATTAGATAGGCTTGATATCAGTCTCAAATTTAGTTGAGTAATCTCATTATCAGATCCAGAGATTACCCGTTAGATAGGCTTGATCTCAGTCTTAGATTCAGTTGAGTATTCTTATTATCAAATTCAGAGATCACCCGCTAGATAGGGTTGATCTCAGTCTCAGATTCAGTAGAGTAACCTCATTATAAGATCCAGATATCACCCATTAGATAGGCTTGATCTCAGCCTTAGATTCAGTTGAGTAATCTCATTGTCAAATCCAGAGATCACCCATTAGATATGCTTGATCTCAGTCTCAGATTCAGTTGAGTATTCTTATTATCAGATCCAGAGATCCCCCGCTAGATAGGCTTAATCTCAGTCTCAGATTCAATTGAGTATTCTTATTATCAGATTCAGAGATCTTTTGGTAGATAGGTTTGATCTCAAATATAATCTTTTCTTATCATTGATAGTAGATTTTGGAATCATCCGTTAGAGAGGTTTGATCTTTGATACAGTCGATTGAGAGTAGAAAGCTCAGCTTTCAGTCATTGATATGAGTAGATTTAGTTATTCTGTATCTCTGGCATTAGTAGTGAGTTTAGATGATAGTAAAGTAGTATCCGAGTTTAAGTACTTCTTGTTTTGATGTTCTTAGTTATGGTTTGTGCATTCATGCATATGTCCTCATTCAGTATTCTCATGATTATTCAGTTAATTGTTCATGCATAAGCCCTTGCATTTAGCCTAATCTCATCTTCATAGTCGGTACATTCTTGTACTGATGCATTTGCGCTATGGTGTTTTATTTGACACCATAGGTTTAGAGATACGAGATCCAGAGTACCCTTAGCAACTCAGTCCCAGTCAGCAGTAGTAGACATAGCAGTGAGTCCTCTTCAGTCGAGAATGATCCTTATTCTTTTTATTATCGTATCAGAATTAGTTTATTTTCAGTAGACGGAGTTAGTTGGGGACATGTCCCATCAACTCCACAGTTCAGATAGTTTAGAGGCTTTTGAGACAGATGTATCAGTATTCAGTTTTAGATTTTGAGTATTTTTAGATGTTTTGAACCTTATGGCCAGTTTTCATATTTATTATCTATATTATGTAGTGTTCATGTACAGATAACAGTAGAGGGTTAGCTTGTGGTCCTTCGGGATGATGAGCACCATGTGACGTTCCGATTCTAGAAAATCAAGTCGTTATATATTTTCTCAAGTTCCTAAACTCGTCCAAAACACAAAATTAAAATCCAAAAGTGGCATTATATGCCCCATTACTCATAATTCCTCTCCAAACAACTAATCCTCTTTCAAGAACAAAAACTCTAGCCTTCAAAGTTCAAGATCAAAACTCAAGAATTCACCATCAATTCTCACGAATTCATCAACCCAGGTATGTTAAGTGTTCATCTATGGGTTCCTTTCACCTATGGAGTCCAAATATCTAATTATAAATTTGAAGTTGGGATCTTTACAAGTTTTAATTATTTTAATTGTAATTTTAACCATGAATTCTCTTGAATTGTAATTCTACACCATGTTTCCATGAAATTATCATTGTTATTCAACCCCACATATTGTAATGATGTTATTCGATGATTTAATGCATAATTCGTGATATTGACGTTGAAATCATGTTATTACAACAAGCTTTAAACTACTCTCATGCTTAGAATACACTATGCATATCAAGTGTTTGATGAAATGCCTACAAGGATGAATTTTGAATAAATTCTTTCATATTATATCCTCCAAGTTTAGTACTATTTTACTACTATTTCTATTGAGTCCTAGGGGTTATGAATACCCAAAAACTTAGTTGTTTACTTAGTCTCAGTGTCTTCAGAATATTTTCAGAATATGTTATGAGTATTATCAATTCAGTTAGTCATCATGATCAGTTAAACCTAGAATAGTTCACTATTCTAAGTCAGTTCTGTTGGGATAGGATTTAGCATCGAGTAAGTGAAGGGATGGCGGCTTCCCCGTCAGATAGGCAGAGTCATTAGTAGCAATCCCTATACTTCAAAACTACATAGCTAGCCTAAGATATAAGGATTCACCCATCATTTTAGGCTTGACTACCTCATAGGGGTCACCCATCAGTTTAGGCTTGACAGCCATTGTCCTTTGAGACAGTACATTAGTGGATCGACACAACCACTGTTAGTACCCGTGGCACGGTACTGACACCCTTCCAACTGGGGTCATAGGTTGCATCCTAAATTTGCTCATTGGGATATGTCGGTTAGATGATAGATCCCACAGTATCAGTTTAGTAATTTAGTTTCAGTTTACTTGACCATAGCATACCGATATCAGATATTTTAGTATTTCAGTTTACAGATTATATACAGAACATGATTTATGCTTGGTCAATCATCTATCAGTATTTATAGATTTTATGAATTCTGTTCAGTACCTCATATTATTCATTCAGTCAGTTATTACTTATGTACATGAAATCGTGTATATCAGCCTACCTCATTTAGCATACCAGTACATACAAAATACTGATTGCATACTCTTTTCTTGCGTTGTGATGTATCATATCATAGGTTTGGATTCTCAGTTCTCGAATCGTTCATAGACCTTCCAGATAATCAACTATAGCAGTGGTGAGCCCTCGTATTTGGAAGACAGACTAAATTTATTTTCGTACTCTTAGTTTAATAGTTAGATGGAGTTAGTTGAGGCATGTCCCATCAACTATTACTTAGTCAGTAGAGGCTTTTCAGATTAGTAAAGACAGTCAGTCAGTTTTGTTACTATTTTATTAGTTTCAGACAGTTGTTTCCAGTAGTTGTTTCTAGATTCATTATCCAGTATTGTTTTTAGTTGCTAAAACCTTATGGCTTATCAGATGTTCTTCCACATATGTTATTATATAATCCAGTGCTCATAGTAGGTACCTACTTGTGGGTTAGCTTATTGTCTCTCGAGATTGTAAGCACTGTGTGGCGCCTAGGGTGTACTCTCAGGGCATTACAAACTTGGTATTATAGACTAAGATTTTATAGTATCCTAGGAAGTCTAAAAGTCATGTCAAGTAGAGTCTTATGCATGAGTGTAAAGTCCGCCACACTTATAGACTAGAGGCTATGAGGAGTTTTAGGAAAAGTTTCCCTTCTTTCAGCGTTTATGTCATGCAACTGAGCATGAGCTCTTGTTAAACTCTCTGTCTAATCTATTCTCCCTTCTATTTACAGAACATGCCTCCCAGAAAGACAAATAGAAGAAAAAATGTGAACAAGCCAGCACCTCCGCCCATTCAGGAAGATTCTCTGAACGAGCATGTTTTCTATGAAGAATTCAAAGTTGCATGCACTACTCTAGCTCACCCTATAACAGCTCAGAATGCTTATCCAGCCACTATTCTGGCCAACCCAACAACCAATACTGCCGCAGATAGGATTCGGGACTTTACCCGAATGAATCCTCCTCTGTTTTTGAGATCTAAATCTAAAAAGGATCCACAGGATTTTTTAGACATGGTCGAGAAGGTAACATACATTATGGGGGTTACTTCTAGTAAGAGTGCTGAATTGGCTGCTTACCAGTTACCGAATATAACCTATACCTAGTTTAAGTATTGGAATAGGAGGAGTTTGCAACAACCTTCTTACATAGATTCTTCCTGTTAGAGCTAAAAAAGGCCAAAGTGTTAGAATTTATCAACTTGAGGCAGGGTAACATGAGTGTGAAGGAGTATTCCCTCAAGTTTACTCAGTTATCTAGGTATGCTCCTTATGTGGTAGCTGATAGTAGATCTAGGATGAGGGAGTTCATGTATGGGTATCTAATAGTGTGGTCAAAGAGTATAGGAATATGATGTTAATTAATAAGATAGAAATATCTAGGATTATGGTCTGTGCTCAACAGATTAAAGAGCATAAGAAAAGGAGAAGGAGAGAGAGAATAAGAGGGCTAGAAAAGGTAGCTTTAATTTCACTTATCCAAAGTTAGAAGGTGGTAACTATCCTCAGTTCCATTATAAATCTTCAGTCCCAGCTCCGTCTTCAGCTAGTGCCCCTATACCCAAATCCATAATAATAATTGGGATAGAGTGCCAGGCTTTAAGTCCCAAGGCAGTGTAAACAGTGGTAATACAAATCCTCTTTGCCAGAAATATGGTATAAACCATCAAGGTGAGTGTAGAGCTAGCAGTGATGTATGCTTTGGGTGTGGCAAGCCAGGCCATAGGATTTGGGAGTCTCAGGTAGTTTCTCAGAAGGTATGGGTTTACACCAATAGGGCCAGTCCTATCAGTCATTAATTCCAGTCGGTCGCCTGACTCAACAGGGTGCCTCTTTCGGTGCTACTAATGGTCAACATCAGAAAAGTCTCTATGCACTTTATTCTTAACAAGATCAAAAAAGTTCTCCTGACGTAGTTACTGGTATATTGCAGGTCTTTTATTTATATGTTTATGATTTATTAGACCTTAGAGCTTCTCTTTTATTTGTAACTCCTTACATAGACGTCAACTTCAGAGTCAGTCCCAAAATCTTAGTAGAGCCTTTTTTAGTATCTATCCCAGTAGGTATTTCTATTGTAGCCAGGCAGGTATACAGAAACTATTCGATCACAATATCTCAGAAAGTCTCTTTAGTTGATCTTGTGGAGTTAGAGATGATAGATTTTGATATTATTCTCGGTATGGATTGGCTCCACTCATTCTACGCTTCAGTTGATTGTAGAAACAGAGTAGTTTATTTTCAGTTTCCAAATGAGCCAGCTCTTGAATGGAGGGGTAGTACTAAAGAGTTGAAGGGTCAACTTGTTTCATACCTTAGAGCAAGAAAAATAATATCAAAAGGGTATATTTATCATCTTGTCTGAGTCAAAGACTTTAATTCTTATACACCAAATCTTGAGTCAATTTCAGTAATGAGGGAATTTCCAGATGTGTTCCCCATAGATCTTCCCAGAGTTCCTCCTAAAAGGGAAATTGACTTCGGAATAGACCTTCTTCCAGATACCTAGCCTATCTCTATTTCGCCATACAGAATGGCTCCAGCTAAACCTAAAAAGTTGAAAGAACATTTGAAAGACCTCCTGCATAAGGGATTCATTAAGCCCATCATTTCATCATGGGCACACCAGTTCTGTTCTGGCATAAAAAATATGGTTCTCTTAGAATGTGTATTGACTACTGTCAGTTGAATAAAGTCACAATCAATAATAATTATCCACTTCCTAGAATCGATAACTTGTTCGACCAACTTTAGGGTGCCAGTTATTTTTCTAAGATAGACCTCAGATCCGGCTATCATCAGCTCAGAGTTAGAGAATATGACATTCCAAAAATAGCTTTTAGGACTCGGTATAATTACTTTGAGTTTCTATTTATGTCCTTTGGTCTCACCAATACCTTAGCATCCTTTAAGGACTTGATGAATCGAGTGTTCAAGCAGTACTTGGACATGTTCATCATAGTCTTCATTAATGACATTCTTGTCTATTCTCATAATGAAAATAATCATGCAGAGCACCTCGGAATAGTATTATAGACTCTTAGAGCCCATTAATTGTTCGCTAAGTTTAGTAAGAGTGAATTTTGGCTAAGATTAGTAGCTTTTCGTGGCCATATTATTTTCGATGATGGCATTAGATTTGATGCTTAAAATAGCAAAGCGGTGAGAAACTAGCCTACACCTATCTCTTTATCAGATATTAAGAGTTTCTTGGGTTTGGTTGGCTATTACCGATCGTTTTTTAAAGGGTTTTTATCTATTGTGTCCCCCATGTCTAGATTGACTCAAAAGAAAGTTAAGTTTCAGTGGTCAGATTCTTGTGAGAAGATTTTTCAGGAGTTGAAGACTCGACTCACCACAGCCCCAATTTTGACTTTACTAGATGGTTTAGATGGGTTTTTTATGTACGGTGATGCTTCCAGAGTTGGTGTGGGGTGTGTTTTGAAGTAGAGGGGTAAATTTGTGGCCTATGCCTCTAGACAACTTAAGCCTCATGAAAAGAATTACCCTATCCATGATCTTGAGTTAGCAGCTGTTGTTTTTTTCCTTAAAGATTTAGAGGCACTATTTGTATAGGGTGCATATTGATGTGTTAATAGATCACAAAAGCTTACATTATGTGTTTTCATAGAAAGATTTGAATCTACATCAGAGGAAATGGTTAGAATTATTGAAAGATTATGATATGAGTATTTTATATTATCTGGGCAAGGCCAATATAGTAGCAGATACGCTAAGTAGATTGTCTATGGGTAGTGTTGCTCATGTTGAGGATGATAAGAAGAAGTTAGTTCAGGAAGTCCATTAGTTTGCCAGGTTAGGTGTTTGTTTGGTTGATTCAGCTGAGGTTAGTGTTTGGGTTCAGAATAGTTCAGAACCATCTTTGGTTGCTGAAGTGCAAAAACAGGATGGGGATCCTAGTTTGGTAAAGTTCAAGGAGTTAGTCAGAGATTAAAAAGTAGAGGTTTTTGCCTGGGGGAGATGGTGTGTTGTGTTGCTAGGGTAGACTGTGTATGTTGTGTGTTGATAAGTTAAGACAGTGAATTCTTGCAGAAGCGTATGGTGCACGTTACTCGATTCATCTAGGGGCCACGAAGATGTACCGTGATCCGCAGGAAATCTATTGGTGGAGTGGGATGAAGAGGGATATTACAGAGTTTGTTGCTAAGTTCTCCACTTGTCAGCAGGTTAAGATTGAGCATCAGAAGCCTAGTGGGTTGATGCAGGAGTTCAGTATTCCCACTTGGAAGTGGGAGAAAGTGAACATAGATTTTGTGACAAGTTTACCTTGTACTTGTCGATAGCATGATTTGATTTGGGTCATTATAGATAGGATGACCAAATCAGCCCATTTATTGCCAGTTCATACTTCTTATTCAGCCGAGGACTATGCCACACTCTATCTTAAAGACTTGGTTAGGTTGCATGGTGTTCTTCTATCTATCATCTCAGGCAGGGGTACATAATTTACCTCTCACTTTTGGAAAGCTTTTCAGAAGGGTCTTGGTACCCAAGTTTACCTCAGTACAACCTTCCACCCTCAGATAGATGGTCAGGCAGAGAGTACTATTTAGACCCTTGAGGACATGTTGAGAGCGTATGTAGTTGAATTTAAGGGCTGTTGGGATGACCACTTGCCTTTGATTGAGTTCGCGTATAATAACAACTAGCATTCCAGTATTCAGATGGCTTCATTTGAGGATCTTTATGGGAGCATATGTAGATCTCCCATTGGTTGGTTTGATGTGGGTGAGGCTGTGGTGGTAGGGCCTGGTTTAGTGTTTGATGCCTTGGGTACAATTTAGCTAATCCGAGAAAGGCTTAAGGCAGCCCAAAACTGACAGAAATTTTATGCAGATGTGAGGAGAAATGATCTTAAGTTTGAGATTGGTAACTTTGGAAATCTAAAGATCTTTCCCATGAAGGGAGTAAAGAGGTTTGGTAAGAAGGGGAAGCTTAGTCCCCGATATGTTGGCCCTTATAAAATTTTAAGCCATTTTGGAAAGGTGGCTTATGAGCATGATTTGCCTGCAGACTTATCGCCAGTGCACCCAGTAATCTATATCTCCTTGTTGAAGAAGTGTATTGATGACCCAGCTAGAGTTGTTCCCTTAGAAAGCGTAGATGTTCGGAACAGCCTCTCTTATGAAGAAATTTTAGTCGAGATCCTTGATTGATAAATTCGTAGACTAAGGAACAAAAAAGTTCCCCTAGTCAAAGTTCTTTGGCAGAATCAGTCCGTTGATGGAGCCACTTTGAAAGTAGAAGAAGATATGCGGACTAAGTACCCTCATCTTTTCTCCGCAAACTTAGATTCATCATAAGGTAACAATCTAAATAGAATTCCTTTTTTCCATGCTCAGTTTCAGCTACATATTATTCTCATATCAGTCATGCATTCACAGAACCAGTTCAGTCATGTGTTACACTTCAGAATCAGTCATGTGATCACGTTTTTATCATGTATATCCATTATGTAACCTAAGTTCCTCAGTGTTTTCAGCTTAACCAGTCTCATTCGAGGATGAATGTCTCCAAGGAGGAGATATTGTAATACCCCAAAAATACAAATTAATGTTAGAGCCATATTTCAAGCTCATGCATAGTACATTATAGTTCTTTGGTAGTGATATGCGTGAGTTCGATGTATATTAAGGCCTCAAATAACTCTAACCTATTAGATGAATCAAAATAATTCTTATGGATTGAATTTTTGATAAAAATGTTGCTTTAGTCAACTTCAAACGATCATATTTTTTGCTCTATTGAGAATATTCTAGCTCAAGACCCACCAAATGATATTAAATTGAATTAGCTTTCCAACGATACCAATTTTGCCCAAATTCAATACTTGGATGAGAAGTTATGGCATTTTTAGTGCAAAATAGTAGCATAACACGATAAGGCCGCATCGTGGTGATGAACGAAATCACATTCGTCCTTTTTCTATGTGTCAGCGCGACTGCCACCGTGTCGCGCCAAGGGTCCATTTCTCAATTGTCATTTTTCAGCGGGGTACCGCGATTGGCACCGCATCGCGCCAAACTTCCAGTTGGGGATCATCCATTTCCAGATGCGTTATGCGATAGCACCGCATCGCATCCCAGGGTAAACTGGGGATTGTCAATTTTCTAGTGGCCCGACGCGATTGCACTACGTGTCGCCAGAGCTAAAAAATTAGGATTTCCAGCTTTTGCGATTTAAATTCCAGAGACTGTTTGGTCTTTTCCCAAGGCCCTAAACTCGTCCAAAACACGAAATTAAAATCCTAAAGGGGCATTATATGCCCGATTACTCATAATTCTTCTCCAAGAAACTAATCCTCTTTCAAGAACAAAAACCCTATCCTTCAAAGTTCAAGATCAAAACTCAAGAATTCACCATCAAGTCTCACGAATTCATCAACCCAGGTATGTTAAGTGTTCATCTATGAGTTCCTTTAACCCATGGAGTAAAAATATCCAATTCTAAATTTGAAGTATCTTTACAAGTTTTAATTATTTTAATTGTGATTTTAACCATGAATTCCCGTGAATTGTAATTCTACACCATGTTTTCATGAAATTATCGCTGTTATTCAACCCCACATATTTTTATAATGTTATTCGCTGATTTTAATTCATAATTAGTGATATATATGTTGAAATCATGTTATTACTACAAGCTTTAAACTATTCCTATGCTTAGCTTACACTACGCATATCAAGTGTTTGATGAAATGCCTATAAGAATGAATTTTGAATAAATGCTTTCATATTATGTCCTCTATTTTTAGTACTATTTTAATAATATTGATATCGAGTCCTGGGGGTTATGAATATCTAAAAACTTAGATGTTTACTTAGTCTCAGTATCTTTCGAATAGTTTCAGTATATGTTATGAGCATTATCAGTTCAGTCATTCATAATCAGTTAAACTTAAAATAATTCAGTATTTTGAGTTAGTTCAGTTTAGAGTAGGATTTAGCACCGAGCGAGTATAGGGATAGTAGTTTCCCCATCAGATAGGTAGAGTCGTTAGTAGTAGTCCCTGTACACCAGAACTACGTAGCCAACGTAGGATATAAGGAGTCACTCGTCAGTTTAGGCTTGACTACCTCACAGGGGTAACCCATCAGTTTAGGTTTGACACCCTTAGTCCTTTGGGACAATACATCACTGGATCTATACAACCAATGTTACTACCCGTGGCACGGTACTGACACCCTTCCAACTAGGGTCACGTGTTGCACCTCAAATTTACTCATTAGGGCATATCGGTTAGATGATAGCTCCTACAGTCTCTGTCCAGTAATCACTTCAGTAATTCAGTTTCACTTTGCTTGACAATAACATATAGATATTAGATATTTTAGATTACAAATTATATTCAGAATATGATTTATGCTTGGTCACACATCCATAAGTATTTACAGATTTCATGCATTCTATTTAGTACCTTATGATATTCATTTAGTAGTTATTACTTATGCACATGAAACCATGCATATCAGCCTATCTCATTTAGCATACCAATATATTCAAAACACTGATCGCATACTCTTTTCTTGCGCTATGATGTATCATATCATATGTTCGTACGCTCAGTTCATGGATTGCACATAGATCTTCCAGATTATCAGCCGTAGCAGTGGTGAGTCCTCATATTTCAACGAAAGACTATATTTATTTATATACTTTTAGTTCAGTAGTTAGATAGAGTTATTTGGTGCTTGTCCCATCAACTCTTATTCAGTCAGTAGAGGCTTTTCAGACTAGTACAGGCAGACAGACAGTTTTGTTACTATTTTATTAGTTTCTGACAGTTGTTTCTAAATTTATTTTCCAGTATTGTTTTTATTTTCGAAAACCTTATGGTTTATCAGTTGTTCTTCCGCATATGATATTATATTATTCAGTACTCACAATAGGTATCAGCTTATAGGTTAGCTTGTGGTCTCTTGGAACTGTAAGCACCGTATGGCGCTCAGGGTGTACTCTTAAGGCGTTACAATGACTAAGTCAACTAACTTATTTCCTATTAAGGTCACAAATATAGGAAAGAATTATGCCAGACTTTATATTCATAAGTTGGTTAGATTGAATGGGGTTCTCTTCTCTATCATGTTAGATAGGGATACTAAATTTTGATCTTTATTCTGGACGTCTTTTTAGAAGGATCTTGGCACCTGAGTAGATCTCAAGACCAATTTTTATTTGTAGAAATATAGGCAAGCAAAACGTACCATTCAAACATTAAGGGATATTTTTAGAGCTTGAATGATTGATTTTCAAAGGTTATTGGGGTGATCATTACCACTTGTATAATTTTCCTAAAGTAATAGTTTTTATTCAAACATTCAGATAGTTCTTTTTAGGCACTTTATGGGTGGAGATATAGAACCCTCATTGGTTGGTTCAATATAGGTGAAGCCACTTTTATTGATCCAAATTTTCTTCAGCAGTCAACAAAGAAGGTTCAACTTATTCAAAAAGATTAAAGACTGCTCAGACTTGACCAAAATCCTATTAAGATGTAATAAGAAAAGATTTTTGAATTTGAAATAGATGAGTGAGTATCTTTAAATATTTCATCTATAAAATAGGCGATGAGGTTTGGTAAGAAGAGGAAACTTAATCATTGATATATTAGTCCCTACAAAATTCTAAAAAAGATTGGGGAAATGGTTATGAGTTAGAGTTGTCGGCAGAGTTGGTCATAGTGCATCTAATGTTTCATGTATTCCTATTGAAGAAATGCATTGGTTATCAATCTCGTATTGTTTCATTTGGGACTGTTGGAGTGACTGATAGTCTTTCTTACAACCAAGAACCAATTGAGATACTTAATATACAGATCCATAGGCTGAGAAATAAAAAATAACTTTAAATAAAAATGCTATAGAGGAATCACTCTGTTGTGGGAAAAATGTATGAAGTAGCTATGATATCCAAGTTGCCTAATCTATTCCCTCCTACTATCAAGCCATATGAGATAACGATCTTTCCTCTTTAGCTACACATCTAAGTTTCATATCTATGTTTGTTTTATGTGATCCTATGTTTGGATTCGTGCTATATATATTTTTTAGATGATCGCTTACTCTTGTTTAATATCAGTCCAGATCATATAATTTATTTAGTTTCAATAATTAGATAGACATGATATAGTATTTCCATTTTTTTTAGTCCAATTCTAGCCTTCATTCGAATTCGAATGATTTAAAGGGGGAGATATTGTATCACCCCATAATTTTTTCATATTGTGATTCAGACTTAGTGCAGAAAATGAAATGAAAATTGCATTTCTTAGTTAATAATGGGTCAGTGTGTGACTCGTTGTATCATTTCATGAGTAGTGAGATGACTCCTGATGAGCATGCCCCAAAATAGTAATTTCCTAGGTTACCACGGATCATAGCTTGATTCGTAATTATATCATAAGACATATCGTTGAACTGTGGAACCTAACTAAAGGGTCAACAAAATTCTTCCCAAACACCACCACATAGACCATGAGTAATGGTATAAATTTATGAGTCATACTTATGACCCGTGGATTCCTTAAATAATAGCCTTTTAGATTTTTTTCAGTGAACTACAATTCAATGTATTAGATGTGGAACCATAGTACGGTCCTAAATTCCACTCATAATTCCTTTAACAAAACCTAATCAAAAGTGGCCCACATTCCATGCATCATAGTACGACTTAATGGATCTTGGTCACGAGTCATACAGTAACCCATGGGACACAGTTCTAGCAAATTTTAAAGTAGTTTCTAATGGAAAAATTAGTATTTTCCCTATCTTCATAGCCCAATACTATGTCGTTCTTTGTCCTAAAAGGAGGTTTTATTAGATTTTCAACCTTTCCCCTCTTATTCTCACACTTAACTCTCAGAAACTCAAAAAGGTTCCTTTCATGAAGAAAAAACCTTGTCTTCATCTCCTTATGTATCAAACTCTATTTCTAGTTAAGATATCTCAGGCATTTAGATATGTAGAGTTTCAGTATGGGTTTCCTATCTCCCTCATGCCAAAATCATAGATTTCCAGTTATGATTTCCATGGTTTTTATGAACTAGAATTCATACCCAATTATGCAAAATTTATGATTATTTCTTTTATTAAAACACGTATACGTGATTCTTACGATAATAATCTTGGTTCAAACTTTATGAACATTTCAACATGAGTTTGATAGGACAAGCATGATTTAGGTCAATTGAGCATGATTTGACTTTATGGTCTTAAATATAGCAAAATTTAACATGACTAGTTTAAGTATATCAAAACAATCATGAGTTAGGTAAATTCGGGTTAATTTGACCTTATGATGTCAAATTTAGTGTCATGCTTTATTTCAGATAGACATTTTCACGTAATTATGAGAAATAAGTAATGTGTTTTGGGAGGACCATTTAGCACTGAGAGAGCATGGTTTCTTGATAATCTAAGTCCAAAACTACGTTGCCATGGCAGAATAAGGGTATTTTGCTAGTTGAGATTGATAACTTTATCCCAATGGGCTCAGTTAGTGGATCCACATCAAATAGGTTCTATATTTTTGTCAAGGTATAGAGCACCCTCCCAACTAGAGTTGTATATTGGACTACATGTTGCTTCCATGATTTTTATCGATTTTAAGAAACCCCCATAAATGATTTAAACAATATATATGTACATGACTCATGTTTTTAGACTATCCATTTTATTTCATGATTTATATCTATCATTCATGTGTCCAACTTATGATTTCATCCTTGAGTCACTGTACAACATATTTTGACATGTCTATACAATTTTTGTCTATTGCATCTAAATTCAGTTTAAAGCATATTTGAAGAAATATTTGTGACAACTTCTATCTCACTACTTAATATAGATTCAGGTGCTCATTTCCAGACTTTTAGCAAGATCAGACTTATAGATACACTAGTCCGGATTTAGGTGAATCCTCATCATTCAAGGGTCATTTCTAGTATTCAGATTGTTAGTTATTTCAAAAATTTATTCCATTATTTTTTTCTTAGCTAAAGATCATGTCTCAACAACTCATATTTACAATATTAGAGGCTTTCTTCATACATAGATAGCTCAGCATGTCGATTATTTTTAGTTATTGATTAGTTTAAAACAGACAGACTATTTATTTCCCATTGCCTAACTATTCTTCCACTTAGTATATAAGACTATATTTTAGAATTATGCTAGCACCAAGGGTTCTCATGGGATCACGTGCCATTCTATGCATAGTGTCTCGTCTAGGGTGTAGATTCGAGGCGTGACAATTGAGCCCGTGAATGTCTGTAAAATTTTAAAGATTGTATTACCCATGTAGTTACAGTCATTTATTTATAAAAATGTTATATTTATGTGTTGCTTGTGAGTGTATATATATATATATATATATATATATATATATATATATAATTCTTTGTAAAACACATCCTTCTATTAGAATTATTAGTTTTAAAGAATGTTTTCTTAAAAAGGAAACGTTTGAGATCAGGCTAAAAAAGCTCATGCTTAGACTCATGCGCACATTATGGTGAAGCAAATATTCTTCTTTTCCGACATGATGAAAGGCTGACTAAGGAAGACGCTCGACTAAACCAATGAGGTTGTGCAGATGGCAAAGGAGATATGAAATAGTGGAGCATTTATTTAAGATAAAGATATTGAAGTTAACAGAAATTTTAAAACCCTTCCAAGCAAACACGGCTAAATTGGAAAATTAGGATTCTTGGTCACTCTTCCTAATGCCTTCACACAAACGAATGTCCCGAAAATTGTACCTGTAAGTATTTTCCAGAAATTTAAGGTCAGATCCATCCATTGAAAACCAATGAACAATTACTAATTAACCCAGTTATCGTACATTGAAATCTTGAAATTTCCAAGAAACATATATCTACTACTGCTTCAGTGGAAGAGAGAACGGTTAATCTGTTCATAGGTAACAAGAGAGTGTCCACAGGTATTGCTCTAGAGTTTACTGTGCTAGTGATTAAGAATGGGAAAAATGATTCAGTTTGAAAAAGTAGATGTTGCAATGCAGACTATTACACAGAAAACCTAAATGATATTGTATGTTGTCAGAGAATCACCAAAACTATTAGAGATCTAGATAGATTTTTGATTGTCAAGACCGTATGAAGCAAACCATATTATCTATTCTCATAATAATTGATAAAGGAAAATGAAAATGAGAAATCTATCAAACAAAACACTTACCTGAGTGCTATCTTAAGGAACTTGTCTTGTCCATTTTACCTTGGTGTTTTTTAGTGACCAATGGTTTCAAGTAACTGGATACCCCAGCCATTAGAGACCATATGAGCCTCTTGACACTATTAACTCAATAATGCATTTTTATCAAGATCTTAAATTAGAGTTAGAAAAAGATTGCGCAACCCATATTTGGAGCTCGAGGATTAGGGATGGAAGATTTAGGAGTTCGTAACTTTTATTTGGCCGAGGAAGATGCACAAACAACCTTCAAAAAATAAGAGAAACATTTATTTTTCGGCTTGACTGTCTTGGCCCTAGGTGTAACATTGGCAAAGCCAGGGGCTGCTGAGAAGGCTCAGCTTCTACGACTAAGTTTATTTCCTAAGAAAGCGGTTAGGCTTGCTTAGTATTATACGCTTAAAGGCAGGGACTCTATCTGAGCGGGGCTGATTATCGACTTTAGACTTTTTATTTGCACCCATATCTCCATCCCTAAAGGTTGGATTAATCGATCCTTTTCCTTTTCTTGATGAAAATGGGTGGTTGGATTTAATTGTTTTTCTTGGAAGGACTGTTAGAGGTTACAACGATTTCCTCTACTATAACAGTCAAAGATTATGGTGTTCTATCTCTGAGAGCCTTAGCAACTTGCCCTTAATCCCTGCTCCACATTCACTATCTTGCTTTACTCATGTATATGATGATATATATTTAGAGAGAAAGATAGATAGATACATAGATAGATATATGTTATGGCTAGTATATATGAACAAGTAAAAGAGTTAAGGCTAGTATATGTCACTACTAAAAAAAATAGTTTTTTTTACCATAAAAAACCGATCATAGCTTGTGGTAGTAAAGAAACCGGCCACATATGGTCGGTTTTTTATTTTTTTAAAAAACATAATTTTTTTTAAAAAAGAGCGACCACATGTGGTTTTTTCTATATTTTAAAATTCCAAAATAATCATTTTCATAATTTTGAAGTTAATAGACAATCAAATATATATATATTGAATACATTGATATCATACGGTCGATTGATCAAAGTAATAATATACTGTTGAAGTTATAATATAATATTGTAAGCTAAATTAAATGATAATTCATCAGAGTATATGTGAAATACATTGTATTACGAGGCATTATACTCGTGTATGTGATGTATATAGTACATATTACAGTGTTGATAGTCAATCAATCAATCAATCCATATATATATATATACGTATCTCTCGTATAGTGATGTACATAGTAGTTAAAAACTAGCTAACTGAATCTATATATCCAAATATTTTTAATAATACGTTAACATCATATGATCGAGGTAATAATACACTATTGAAGTTATAATAATGAAGTTAATTAACCGACAATTCATCGATAAATACGTTATATTAACCTAAGCGAAATCTCCAATTCAATCTTTTTTTAATGCAATTTCTAATCCCAATTCGATTCATCTCCTCAATTTTAATCTCAACCGTTCATCATATTTGATCAACAATTAATATTAAATCAACTTTTACTATTTTTTTTCTTGAATTTGTCTGCTTCAGACTATTTTTCTTGAACCAAGGGTCTATAGGAAACAACCTATCTATCTTAGCGGTAAGGTCTGCGTATACTTATACCCTCCATAGACCCAATTTTTGGGACAAACCCTGATTAGTTATGTTTATGACCTCACGATACCCCTCTAGGCTGCTATTTTATATAGTAATTTTACATAACATTAGTTCTTCTTCTTATTCTTCTTCTTCTTCTTCTTCTTCTTCTTCTTCTTCTTCTTCTTCTT
>NC_061121.1:133850433-133854739 GCF_002878395.1 Capsicum annuum | reverse complement strand
CTCCTCCTCCTCCTCCTCCTCCTCCTCCTTCTTCTTATTTTTATTATTATTATTATTATTATTATTATTACTATTTTTAAATAACAACCTACTTTATTTGATTTATCTATGTATTCAATTTTTAGTCATTTCTTATGTGTAATTAATGTGAATTTTAGAAAAATTGATGTTAATTTTTTTTTTCAAAATTAAAATTCAATTTTAGCCTTTTTAAAAAAAATTATTTTAATCTCAATCGTTGATCAAATTTGATCCAACGGTTGAGATCAAACTTCTTTCTTTCCTTTATAGTCCATCTCTAACCCTAATCAATTCAACAACAGTCGCTTCTCTTTCTTTCTATTCTCCCTTCTCTCTAAAACAAAATCATGCCTCTGCCGGAAAAGCGGGCAACTGCCACCACCGCTCTATGCTCCTTTCCTCGGTGCCACCATCCAATTACCACGTCACGTACACCACCGGCTGGTGAAGCAACCGTCTCCTGCCATTCTCTCTCTCTCCTCTCTGGCCAACGCATTGACCAGTGCCACTGCCACCATGCCATTGCCTCCTTCCGTTCTCCTTCTATCCTCTGCCAAAACCCGTCTCCCTTTATCTTCTCCTTAAGTTTAAAATTTTTTATGTTCATGATTAATTAGTCCATGTTGCTTCTACATAGTACTTTTTAGTATTTAATATGCTTTTAGCTGAAAGTAGTGCTGATACTAATATTCTTTTTTAAGTAATTAACTAAGAAAAATAGATCGATTGTATGTAAGATTAAAAGAGCTTGATAGATTTCTTCACAATAAATGACTATGCTTTGAAGTTCTGATTGTATTTGAGTCTCATTTTATTAATTATAAGTTCCAGAAAACTAAGTTTAACCTCTTAGGACTTGATAGTTTTTAAAGTCTTGAAATTTGAACTTGGATTTCCTTCTAAGAAATGGGAAGCAACACATTTTCTTTAACCTATAATGTTGATTAATTGGGAGCTTTTGAGCTGCATTGAAATCTGTTACTACAATTTATATTTGCAGGTTACTTTGTTGATAGAGAGAAAGTTAATTTACTAAAGTGTCATCAATTTATTTTTAAAATTTTATTACTTTCATTGTTTTGTTTAAGTGTCTTAAGAAAGTCTTTTAATCTTGATATTGCAACAAGTATATGTAACGTATCAAAATATCCTTTTAAGATGTCATATAGGTTGTTGTAATGAGAGAGTTAAACAATATAGGAAGTAATATTAGTTTTTTAGACGTAAAAAGTTAATAGGTAAAAAAAGTTTTGACTTTTGACATATAAATTGTCATGAATGTGTAGAATTTACTAAAGTGTGGTCACTTGAGAAGTGAATTAGTGAGTTGAAAATGTTTAAGTGTAGTTACTTAAAAGGTGAACTTGTGTTTTGAATATAGTTAAGTGTGGTCACTAGAGAAGTGAATAAGTGACTTGAAAATGTTTAAGTGTAGGTACTTGAAATGTGGACACGCGTTTTGAATTTAGTTAAGTGTGGTCTTTTCAGAAATGAATGAGCGAGTCGAAAATATTTAAGAGTAGTTACTTGAAAGGTGGACTTGTGTTTTGAATATAGTTAAGTGTGGTCACTAGAAAAGTGAGTTAGTAAGTCAAAAATATTTAAGTATAGGTACTTGAAATGTGGACTTGTGTTTTGAATTTAGTTAAGTATGGTCACTTAAGATGTGAGTTAGTGACTTGAAAATGTTTAAGTATAGGCACTTGAAATGTGGACTTGTGTTTTGAATTTAGTTGCGTGGTCACTGGAGAAGTGAATAAAGTTACTTGAAAATGTTTAAGTGTAGGTACTTGAAATGTGGACTTGTGTTTTGAATTTAGTTAAGTATGGCCACTTGAGAAGTGAATTAGTGAGTCGAAAATGTTTAAGTGTAGTTACTTGAAAGGTGGACTTGTGCTTTGAATACAGTTAAGTGGGGTCACTTTAGAAGTGAGTTAGTGACTTGAAAATTTTTAAGTGTAGATACCTGAAATGTGAACTTTTTATTATGAATTTAGTTTAGTTTGGTAACTTGTGAAGTGAATTAATGACTTGAAATATTTAAGTGTAGGTACTTGAATTATGAATTAGTGACTTTTGTTTGGAATTTAGGTACTTGAAATGTGAACTTGTGTTTTGATTTTAGTAAAGTGTGGTCACTTGAGAAGTGAATTAGTGACGTGAAAATGTTTAAGTGTAGATACTTGACATGTGAACTTTTCATTTTGATTTAAGTTTAGTTTGGTAACTTATGAAGTGACTTGAAAATATTTAGGTGTAGATACTTGAAATGTGAACGTTTCATTTTGAATTTAGTTTAGTTTGGTAACTTGTGAAGTGACTTGAAAGTGTTTAGGTGTAGGTACTTGAAATGTAAACATTTCATTTTGAATTTAGTTTAGTTTGGTAACTTGTGAAGTGACTTGAAAATGTTTAGGTGTAGGTACTTGAATTGTGAACTTTTTATTTTGAATTTAGTGTAGTTTGATAACTTATGAAGTGACTTAGTGACTTGAAAATGTTTAGGTGTAGGTACATGAAATGATAACTTTTCATTTTGAACTTAGTTTAGTTTGGTAACTTGTGAAGTGACTTAGTGACTTGAAAATATTTAGGTGTAGGTACTTGAAATGTGAACTTTTCATTTTGAATTTAGTTTAGTTTGGTAACTTTTGAAGTGAATTAGTTACTTGAAATTTTTAGGTGTAGGTACTTGAAATGTGAACTTTTCATTTTGAATTTAGTTTAGTTTGGTAACTTGTGAAGTGACTTAGTGACCTGAAAATGTATAGGTGTAGGTACTTGAAAGGTGAACTTTTCATTTTGAATTTAGTTTAGTTTGGTAACTTGTGAAGTAACTTAGTGACATGAAAATATTTAGGTGTAGGTACTTGAAATGTGAACTTTTCATTTTGAATTTAGTTTAGCTTGGTAACTTGCAAAGTGAATTAGTGACTTGAAATGTTTAAGTATAGGTACTTGAAATGTGAACTTTTCATTTTGAATTTAGTTTAGCTTGGTAACTTCTGAATTGAATTAGTGACTAGAAATGTTGAAGTGTAGTTACTTGAACTATGAAATAGTGAATTTATTTTTGAATTTCGGTATTTGGTATTTGAACTTGTGTTTTGATTTTAGTAAAGTGTGGTCACTTGAGAAGTGAATTAGTGACTTGAAAATGTTTTAAATATAGGTACTTGAAATGTGAACTTTTATTTTGAATTAAGTTTAGTTTTGTAACTTGTGAAGTGAATTAGTGACTTGAAAATGCTTAGGTGTAGGTACTTGAAATGTGAACTTTGCATTTTAAATTTAGTTTAGTTAGGTAACTGTGAAGTTAATTAGTAACTTGAAATATTTAAGTGTAGTTACTTGAATTATGAATTAGTGACTTTTGTTTTGAATTTAGGTACTTGAAATGTGAAATTGCGTTTTGATTTTAGTAAAGTGTGGTCACTTGAGAAGTGAATTAATGACTTGAAAATGTTTAAGTGTAGGTACTTGAAACGTGAACTTTAATTTTGAATTAAGTTTTGTTTAATAACTTGTGAAGTGAATTAGTGACTTGAAAATGTTTAAGTGTAGGTACTTGAAATGTGAATTTTGTGACTTGAACTAATTACTTGAATGTGATTGATTGTGTCGATGGAACCTGATTATAGCTGGTTATATCAACAAAATATTGATAATAGAATGGGCGAGGCTGATAATGAGGATGCGGATGATGAGTTGTAGTTTTTATTCTTTTTTATATTTTGTAGTTTGAATTTGGAACCTCAATAAATTTTGTAAATAATTTGATCTTTAATGTTTGTATTCTTATAGTGATTTATTGTATATTAAATAATTGGTGGGTTGTATTGTATAGTGGAATGTAGCATAGCGATATGCTGTTATTTTTGTTACAAAATCTCCAGAACAACTGACCACATGTGGTTGGTTTTCTGAAAAATTTTCAATATTTGTTTTTACAAAATTACCAAAAAAACTGACCACATGTGGTCAGTTTTTTTGAAATTTTTTTTACAAAAAATCGACCACATGTGGTAGGTTTACTATAATTAAAATTATTTTATTAAATAAATTATTAAATAAAAAACCGACCACTAGTTGTCGGTTATGAATTTAAATTAATTAATTAATTTTCAAAAAACCTAGCACATGTGGTCTGTTTTGTATTTAAATTAATTAATTAATTTCAATAAAATTGACCACATGTGGTCGGTTTTGTATTTAAATTAATTAAATAATTTTAATGAAACTGACTATATGTGGTCGTTTTTTTTAAAATTTATTTTTGTTTAAA
>NC_061121.1:133773208-133850333 GCF_002878395.1 Capsicum annuum | reverse complement strand
ATATATATATATATATATATATATATATATACATACATACATATATATTTATACATACATACATATATATATATATATATTTTAAGTAAACCGACCACACGTGGTCAATTTTGAGAAAGCTACCACGCTTTTTCCGACCACGCGTTTTGGTTGTTTTTTTGATCGCTAATGCAGGAAAACCAACCACATGTGGTCGGTTTTTTTTTTTTTAGTGGTGTGTATATATATATATTCATATATATATGTATATATGTGTGTGTATATGCGTGTGAATATCATGGTCCATTTCTCTCCAACATTTCACAATGGAGATATGCTTCTATATCTATTCATTGGGCTTCATGGGATTAAAGATTTTCTAGAGTCATATCTTAATAAAGATGTTATCTAATGATGACTAAGAAGATGATGGATAATAAAAGGGAAAGCGCAAGGGGGGAGGGGTTAATTGCTCCTTCTTCAAACTTTTTGTTAGAACAGTTAACTATTAATCATAGTAGTCGACAATTGATAATAGAAATCAAACATGTAGAAAATAAAGTGCTGATAAAAGATTTTTATATTGGTTGGAATTCCTAATGGATATTTGTCTAATTCCCTTGGGTTGAAAGGGTTTTCTACTAGTGTTTTCAATGTTTTGGATAGGTAAGAAAGTTGTTTTTAAGAGCAACAGCTAAGTCTACTCTCTTTTTCTTTTCTCTCAATTCATTTGATATATAAGCCTTATAATATTTTTCTCTGTCCTCTCTGGTTTTTACATAGTAATGTCACAGAAATATAATGCTTGTTAAAAGTAAAGAAAAGAGCAATAGATGGTTAAGACCAGCAGTATCTGTTTGGCTTCTTTCAAGGTCCTTAAAATACTAGAGGAATGTGACCATTAAAAAAGGTGTAATTCAAGAGATTTGAACCTAGAGAAAGGGAGTAGAATATCTCATTTCCAAGAAAAAGAGAGAATCATCAATAACACTTAATTTTAGTCGCTCCTAAGATTTCATTGATTGTGCTCTTTCCATATGAGGGCCAATTTGACATCATCAAGTCTCAAGATGTTTATTCCTTTAGTGGCATTGCTATTCAACTGATATTCTTTTTAGAATGTCATGACACAAACTAGAAAGGTGATGGCACTTGTACAGGTAAGCCAATCGCAACCCAAAATTATAATTTCAGAATGAAGAAGCAGAACACCATAGAAATAAACCCAAAATATAAATAAAAAAGAAATGATATTCATGATACATTCCCTTATTTTGATTTCACTAATACAAGCCTCTAATATTGATTTGTAACAAGTATAATAAGATATCTTGTATGTGAAAGTAAGCACATGATAGTAAGTAAGATTAATGCCTATCTGCCACTACCTCAATTAATGTCAATGCAGTAAGAAATGATCTACAAAATACTACTCAATCCAATACCTGCACGAAGCATAGAAAACAAGAAAAAGGAAAGAAAAATAAGAGTGAGTATGAAAATCCACGTGTACTCAGCAAGACTCGTCGATAGCCAACCTTAATCCAAAGTGATGGTGAGAACCACCACTCTGGCTACCCAAAGTATTAAATTAATCTACAACCCATCAAGTCATAATACTTAATCCTACAAGGGTAACCCAAAACAACAGTCAACAACCATAACCAAAATAGGGTAGGCACTATGAACTAGGTGAGCCAACATTAGCCACTTCATGATACACAATTAGAGAGAAACACTTATATGGAAGAGTAACTACTAACTATATACATTTCAGCCTTAATCACATGATATCAACCAACAGTTATGGGGTCAAATAAGGTGAGAGTATATAAAGATTCCATAACATGCTACTGAAGATGCAATCCAACGATCTCTAGATTAAGCCATAGCCTTAACCCAGGTTTTATAATATCTCAGTCCCTAAATCCATATAAGATGATGTGAAGTAAGGCAATGAAGTGAATAGATTCTCAAAACACAAAATCACAAACAAGTTTCTAACATAATAATATTGTACAAGAGTAAACACGAACAAGTATCAACCATATCAAGAGGGAAATTATAAAGAAGAAAAATACAATGCAAGTGATGCTATACAATGTAGCAATGATAATGATTATGAGATGGTGTGATATGCTTGAGGTTACTGCATAACCTACTTATACACCTACAGAGCACTGATTCCAATGTAGGGCCCTGAGAGGGGGGTCACAACCCATATACAATCTCAATAAATAATTCAAACCCAATATCCATATCTCCTTTCCAGCTCGTGAACTTTAGCAGAGGGTTTTTTTAAGGTGCCATATTTCTGAAAAAAATCAGCATTTCCATAGTGGTACCAATGTCTAAAAAATATATGTATGATATGAGGATGTAACGCTCACAATCAAACCAGTTTGAAGATCTAAAATCCTTTCATCACATATACATATGATCTTAGAATCCACTCAATATGTCTCTATGATGTAACATAATCAATGTAGCATTGGAACAATCATACATGTAAGGCATCATTAATGTCATTTAAAGCCCCCACTCAGGCATACAAACCTAATTAATTACTCAAGTCCATAGATATTTCATGTAAGTTCCACATGACAACACAGAATAAGTATGAATCCCAATAACAAAATATTGCAAAACTACTCAAACCTAGTTTATTCATACATTAAACCTCAACAACCAATACGAGGTCATTTATACTCTAGGTAATATCTAAGGCTCGATAAGTCTAACATGTCAGTAAAAACATAATTGTCTCCTAGAGTTTTCTAAACCCCAATCATCACAATAAAGGTTGGTTTAGCAGTTTTAAAGCCCAAAAGTAAGCATCCTATAATAATAATAATAATCCAAACCTGAGTTATTTACTATAACATATTCTAATGATATATACAAGCAATAATGCTAACTAGAATAATCAACTAACTAAAATCCATTATTAAGACTCTGGTACCCGCAGGGATTATCGCCATGTCATATAACCGAGACACCTAACCTAAAAGAATTACAACATGCTGACAATCAGGCAAATAATACCATAAACACTTTGGAAAATGATCAAGGTACATCTCAACTTGCCTTAATCAGAAATCTGCAAATTCTATCACTATGCAAATCCCCAACCGGAAGCTCAAAACCTTTGAAACATCTCCAACCACGACCAAACCTTCAAATATGATATCTATAAATTAAAAGAAAGCCAACGATACCCATATTTGACCATATTCAAGATGGGTTTCAAATGGAACAGAAAAGGATTTGATAGCAAAACGAGTAAAACCATAATTTTATTTTATAAATATGTTCTACTCCCTTCTCATAGGAGTCTACAGCTAATAACCCATGTGAAAATGTGTTAAATATGAAGTTCAAATCAAAGAAAAAAATATTTTTAATCTTTATCGGCAAAACCCCCAAAATTCATTTAGAAATCAAGAATTTAAAATTTTTTTATATATGAAATCAAGAGTAAATGATACGTCTAAGATTAGAAAACTTACCAATATAAGAAATCTCAAAAATCCATTTTGAATCGCCCAAATCTGAGCTTCCAAGCCCTAAAAATGGTGAAAATGGAGTTTTAACTCTCAACTTGGGTATAAATCACAAAAAGTAAAATAAAAGTTCTTGGTAAATGGATAAAATAGAGTTATAAATTGATAGATAATGATTATATAAGAAAAATGCATCAAGAATCGTCAAAGTCGGAGCTTCCTAACTTTAAAAATGTCAAAAATATGAAATGGGTTCATTTAGGATTTTAAACGTAAGTGATGGTCACAAATACGACATAAAGTTCACTTTCACAACCTGTTCAAATGGTCAAAGTACCGGGAACACGGTCAAAAGTTCTTTTCACGACCATACCGGCACCAACAATTTTGAAAACTTATTTTTGGCTCTCGAAACTCATTTGGAACCCTATGAACAGGATCCAATAGGGAAAATTAGTTGTAAAACACCTTTCGAATCCAATGACATCATCAAATTTATGAAAAAGGTCATTAACACAAAATTCACCCCTAGGACAATCTTTACACTATTTTGAATCTAGGGTCAAAATGGGATCTAAAAGCCACAAAATTGAACCAACCTTGCTAATAACCCAAATTCAATATTCCGGATCTGCTGGCGCAACAATCTTTTCATCCAGCCCTCAAATCTTGATATGTTGACCAAAGTCAACTGTTAGCTCTTAAAGCCTCACAATAACCTCAAACACACCCAAAACCTTCTCAAAGGCCTTAGAACCATGTCAATCATTTTTGAAATGCATAAACCAAATAACAATACCACAGAGAGAGGTAAAACGGTCAAAATATATCAAAGGGAAAATCATCCAAATTCAGGTCATTACATATAATCTTGGTCTTGATAGCTTGCTTTCCTTTAGTTCTTTGAGCTTTTGAAAGATATTTTTCTTCGCTAGCAGCAGCCCAGAATCTTCCATATTTTTGTTTCTTACTTTCCAGCAAAATAGGTTTCAATCATTAAAATCAAACACTAACACTCTCCCCCTTTTTTATGATGACAACTAAAAGATATGTTCTAAACTTCCCTGACAAATTTGCTTTCATTGTCAAGTGAATCAACATATCATACTTTGAGTTAGCATCCCTAGTCTAGTGGACTCATGTTTGAATGACCTCCATTCTGGTTGACTCATACCTGTATCTTGTTCTCCATTTTTTAAATCAATCAAAAAGAAAAATAGTAAAATAGATTAAGAGCAACTAATATAATAATTTTTCACTACTCAAAAACCAAGGGTCCTAATGGACTTGTCGCGGCAAACCTTGACAAGTAAGCCTTTCACATAAACTAATATAAAATAAGAGATCAATACCAAAACCCAAGGAAAGACCTCTAGAACAGAGTCGAACCACACATACAAAGTAATAGCGAAAATATAGTAAAAGATACCAAACCAAATCCCAAAACCTAGTGTCACAGTGTAAGAACCATCGAATACAACTCGAAGTAAAAAATAAATAGGATAACCCAAAAGGAACAACTATGTCTCTGAATACAAATAAGACATAGTCTAAATGAGAAAAGGTAGTAGTCAACTATGGATGCATAGGTCAACTGCTACATCGAAGACTCCAAATGCAGCCTGAATCAGCTATCGGGGGGGTACTCATACTTGGATCAGCACCAAAAGGGCACAGAAGGGATGAATATAGTCCACTTGTACTTAGTAGGTATGATAGGCCGACTAAGTAAAGTAGAAAATAAAGTATATAAAAACAAATGATGGTCACGTCACCTACAATCAGAAAATATCCCAAACGGTAGCCATACTGTCTCAACTAATAGTTATATTATATAATCATATAACAAATGCAGGTAGGGGAAATAAGAACAAATATACATATGCACCATATACAAGCATCAGAAGATGGAAAAAATGTCTAGATATCACGTCAAGAACAGAAATACAATCACAAAATAAGCACTGCATATATAATGTAGTAAAGATTATAATGATGACGATGATGGACGAGGTCATCCCATAATCTCCGTATACATCTACCAAGCTTAGCTACTGACATAGGGACCATGAGAGATTTGTCAACCCACACCTACCGAGCCTTATTCCTAGGTAGGATCCATGGAGAGTTCGTCAACAGATATCCAACCAATATTCAATAGAAATATCAATATCACCTCTTCGACAAATACATCGGCAAAGGGTTTTGTAAGATGTCTCATTTTTTGTTAGAAAAAGCTAATTTTTCTAGTGTTTCTACAGTGGCACCAATATTTCATAAATGAATATGATATGAGGATGTAGTGCTCACAACTAATCAAAATGAGAATATCCAATACCCAACCAATATACAAACCAAGTGAGGCCAAAATTAACTCAAATCAACCAACCATCCATGATATAATATAATACATAAACCATCAAGTGAAACATGCAAAAAAATGTAATTAATACGACATAAAACCCAAAATCTAGGATTTTCCACCAAAAAGTGTGCAACCAAATAATACATATTTCAAATACTAGGCCAACAATATCCTATAAGACCCACACGGTCATACATAACATATAATGTCTCAAAATCATAAAATATTATCCACATAGTCCCCCATATAGGCACATAAATCACCTAAACACTTTTTTCATTATATAACACTGTACCTATATCATTCTTTTACATTATTATTAACTACCCAACCTAGTTTGAAGAAAGTTAAGCCACAACCTACCTCGAATGCCGAAACAGGAAAAACTAGACCTCTATTACCGAGCTTTCACCTTACGCACAGACCTAGAAATCAACTAAAATACACAAATATAGAATCTACGCATCAAAAGAAAGACCACGATACCCATATTTCCCACTTCCAAATCGGGGTCAAAATGGACCCCTAAAAAGAGTTTCCAAAAAAAAAGGGTAAAATTAAAATTTTAGTCCAAAAACATATTTTTCAAGATTAAAGAAACTCTTAGGAGAAAATCCTAGTGAAAACAGGATAAAATTGGGGATTCAATCAAGGTATTGATTATTAGGACCTACCGGGCCAAAATCCCCAGATTCCACCTTTCAATTAGAGTTTAAACAAGATTTAAAAGATGAAATAGATAAAAGCAGTTAAAATAGTATTTTTGAGCTTACCCAAGCTTAGAAGTGGAAGAAAAATCCCAAAAATTTGATCCCCAAGCTCCAAGTCTTGAAAATGGTGAAAGAATCTTGAAAATGAGGAGTGTAATCCACCCAAGCATCGCCTAAGAGACTACCGGGTCACTAAGGCGGTTATTGCTTAAAACTCCAGTTGTTGCTTAAGAGAAACCTAGCACATCGCATAAGCGACTTGGTTGTCGTTTAAGCAACAACTGCCTAGCTTGCCAGTGTCGCTTAAGCAACCAGGCCTTCGCTTAAGCAAGTCTGGTGCTGCTTAGGTAACACTTTGTCTTTTAGGCCAAGTCGCTTAAGTGACCAGAACATTGATTAAACGAGTGCACCATCTCGACAGTTGGAAATTTCAAGTCTCCACAGACCCCTCAGGATTCATCCAAAATCTCAGGTACAAAAATGAACTATGCTACCCTACTAAATTCAATTCTCTAGACTCAATGGCAATATCAAATTTTTGAAAAAATATTGTTTCCACTGAATTGACCCCCGAGACCTATTTTTAAAATTTTTCGAACAAAAGGTCAAAATGAGATATAAAAGTCGTAAAACCACACAAACTATGTTACCCACCTAAAATCAATGTTTTGGATCTGCTAGCACAGTTTGTTTAGCCGTCTGGCACACAAATCAAAACATGTTGACCGAAGTCAACTAGTAAGCCTTTTAGACCATCAAAAATCACAATCCCGCATAAACCACACTGAAATGTATTGAGAACCATGTCAATCATCCCCACACCCTAGAACACCACAATGAAACCACAAGGAGGGTAAAATGTTCAAATCAAACAAAAATAAATATTTCATACAAATTACCAAAAGTTAGGTCATTACATCATCCATTACTAAGAATCTAGTTTATCCCTGAACTAAAGGAAAGGGGAAATGTCTAAATCAACAAAAAGCAAGGGATAACTACTATGCACAATAGACTAGACCTCCCAAGTGGACTCATCCATAGGTCGATGCATCTGTAGACCTTAACACAGGAATAAATCTATAACATAGCTGTCAAATATCCCTAGCTAGAATGGAGACAGGCTCCTAAACAAAAGACAATTGCTCATCTAACTGGGCTAAATCCTAACATATGACATGAGACTCTTCTGTAATGTAACACCATAGCATAGAAACATGAAAAACTAGATGAAAATCTAATAATGCTAGTGAAAATGCTAACTTATAGTCCACATCCCCAATAACCGAAAGGATCTTAAAAGGTCCAGGGATAATCTTGCCCCTCTTCCTAACCCTCATCACATATGTCATGGGTGATACACAAAGAAAGACACAATAACCAACACTAAATGTCAAGGTACAAAGTCTGTGATCCGTATGACATTTTTTCCTACTCTAAGTTGCTTGAAGTATATTCTAAATGATCCAAACTTTATCCAAAAACTCACAAAGCAAGTACGTACCTCAAGGTCTAATCTCCAGGACATCAAACCAACCAATTGGAGAGCGACAATGCCTGCCATGAATAGCCTCAAAAGGAGTCACTCAATAATGGAATGGTAGATATTATTATAAAAAAACTCCGCCAAAGCTAGATGTTGCTCCCATTGACCACCAAAGTCTAACACATAAGCACGAAACGTATCCACCAAAACCTGAATAGTCTACTTTGACTGACCGTTGGTCCAGGGATGAAATATTATACTAAGATCAATTCGAGTACCCAACTCCACTTGAAAAGTCTTCCAAATAAAGGATGTTAACATTAAACCTCGATCCAAGATAATAGACACTGACACTCAATGAAGATAGCTTATCTCACGAATATAGATGCGGGCTAACCTCTCAGCACTAAAAGAAACCTAAATTGGAATAAAATAAGCAGATTTAGTCAATTAATCTATGATGACCTAAACACTATCAGTACCATGAGAAGTATTAGGCAATATAGTCACAGAGTATCTAGTGATCCATTCCCATTTCCACTCGAGAATTGGTAACCTTTAAATAAAACCACCAGGCCTTAAATGCTCGGCCTTTACTATTGGAAACATAGGCAACTCAGTACAAAATCTGCTACATCCTTCCTCATACCACCCCACCAATAATGTTGTCTAAAATAACTACATATTAGTCACTCCGCGATGGATGGAATAACTGGAATAATGAGCTTCCTCCAAAATCAATCTAACCCACTCTTGGCATACAAACTCAACCACCAATCCTCATGACACCATCTGGATAAAGCGAGACTTTCTTAGCCTCACCATTAAACACCTTATAAAGAATCACTCTTAACCCAACATTATTAAACTAATGAGACTGAGTATGCTCTATCAAGGAAGATATAGCCTCTACAAATGCCAAAATACACCTAGTTGTTGAAAAATTAAGTCAAACTATCTGTTTAGTAAAATACTGAACCTCTAAGGCCAAAGGCTTCTCCTGGGTCAAAAGATATGTCAAGCTACCCATACTAGTCGACTTCAGGCTCAAGATATCCATGACCATATAAGCGTTGCCCGAATGATAGAGAAAAGTCAAGTGATAATTCTTAAGCAACTCAAGCCAATGATGCTACCTCATATTAAGATCTTATTGGGTAAAGAAATACTGAAGGCTATGCTGATCCAAAAAAATCTCACAACAAACTCCATACAAGTACTGACTCCACAACTTCAAAGCAAAAACCATCGTGCACAACTCTAAATCATGGGTAGGATAATTCTTCTAATGGGGCTTCAACTAATGATAAGCATAAGTAATCACCTTACTCTCTTGCATCAACACAACACCAAAACTAGTACCTGAATTATCATAAAAGACTATAAAACCCATGCCCTCCTTGGGAAAATTCAAGATAGGAACTAAAGTCAACAAATCCTTAAGCTTTTGAAAGCACTCCTCAAAAGCATTAAACCATTAAAAAGAAATCTTTTTCTGTGTTAACTTTATCAATGGAGCTGTAATAGATGAGAAACCCTCAACAAAACGCCGATAATAGCCTACCACACCAATAAAACTCCAAATCTCAGTAGGACAAGTAGGCTTAGCCCAATCACGAACCACTACAATCTTGGCCAGATCAACCATAATACCATCCTTGGTCACCACTTGACCCAATAAAGGGACTAAATTCAACCAAAACTCACAGCTAAAGAACTTAGCATACAACTTCTCATCCCTCAATTTTTGAAGTACAATCCACAAATGCTCTTCGTGATCAGCCTTATTCTTGGAGTAAACCAAGATATCATCTTTAAATAGCATAATAAAAGTGTTAAGGTACAGTAGATATAATTGGTTCATCAAATCCATGAACGTTTCTAAGGCATTGATCAACCCATAGGAAATAAGTGTAACCAAACAATACAAGTTTCAAATACCAAGCAAACGACATCATCTAAGACCCCACATAGCCATACGTAGCGTATAACATATCAAAATCACAAAGTATTACCCACATAATCCCCCACACGGGCATATAAATCACTTAAACATATTTTCCATGATACAACATTGTACTCTTTAACATGCTTTTACGTTATTATTAACTATCCAACCCAATGTAAACAAAGTTAAGCCATAACCAACCTCGAATGTCACAACTAGGAAAAATAAGGCTCTATCACTGAGCTTTCAACTCACACATGGACCCAAAAATTAGCTAAAATGCACAAATATAGAATCTATGCATCAAAAAAAGCCGACGATACCAATTTTCCCATTATTAAATTGAGGTTAAAATGGCTCCCCAAAATGGGTTTTGAATAATGGAGGGTAAAACTAGAGTTTTAGTCCAAAAATATACTTCTCAAGGTTCAAGGAACTCACAGAAGAAAACCCAAGTGAAAATGGGTTTAAATTGGAGTTTGAATCAAAGAAATGATAATTTGGGCCTTTCGCACCAAAATCTCCAAATTCTACCTTTCAATCTAAGTTTAACCAAGGTTTAAATAATAACATCGAGGAAAAGCAATGGAAATAGGAGTTTGGAGATTACCCAAGATTAGAAGTGGAAGAAAATTTCCCGAAACTTGATCCTCAAGCTCCAAGTCTTGAAAATAGTGAAAACATCTCAATAATGAGAGGTGTAATCCACCTAGGCATCGCCAAAACGACGACTGGGTCACTTAGGTGGCTATCACAAAAGAGACCAGATGCCGCTTAATCAAAGATTTCCTCATCACGTAAGAGACTTGATTGTTGCTTAAGTGACATGCGTCTAGCATGCCAGTATTGCTGAAGCGACCAGGTCATCGCTTAAGCGAGCCTGGTGTCTCTTAGGCGACACTTTGGCTATCAGACAAGTTGCTTAAGCGACTAAAGCATCACTTAAGCGAGTGCACTAGCTGAGTGGTGCACTATTTGGAAACTTGGAGTGGACCGCTCTGTATTCATCTAGAATTACGAGTGGACAAATAAATTATTATAATCCACTAAATTCGATGCTCCAGACTTAATGATGATAAAAAATTTAAGAAAAATGTTGTTTTTACAGAATTATCTCCCGAGACCTATTTTAAAAACATTTCAAATAAAGGGTTAAAATAAGATATAAAAGTCATAAAATCATACCAACCATGCTACCAACCTAAGATCTATGTTGTAGATCTTCTGGCGCAGTTCGTTTGGCAATCCAACACGCAGATCAAGTCAACTAATAAGCCTTTATGATCATCAAAACCACTATATCGTATAAACCATACTAAAATGCATTAGAAACTAGGTCAATAATCTCCACACCACAGAAACACCACAATGCAACCACGAGGATGGGTAAAATGGTTAAATCACATCGAAATAAATATTTTTACGCAAATTACCAAAAGTCAACTCATTACATAATTATATAAGGTCTAACTTCAAAAGAGCATTGTATAAAATTTACCAACCAGAAAAATAGAGAAATTATCCGAGCATAACGACGCAAAATTATAGTTATTATCATGGAATAACAAGCAAACACATTGTCACGACTCAAAAGTTGAGGTTATGATGAAAACTACACCATTCCAACCATGGATAGGTAAGCCTAAAGACCAAATAGTTAAAGAATACAAAATAACAATAATAAACCAAGTACGATAATTCATAAGAAAGTCATGTTATAATATAGATTATTAAAATTTTCTAAAATTGAACAAAATACAACTCCAAACCCCAAAATCTGATGTGATGAGTAAAGTACGGTAGTACTGATAAAGGGTATGAAAATACCTAAGACTGTCTGTAAATCATAAAATAAAGACATGATAGATAATATGAAGTCCAGAATCAAGCCCCAATCGAGGAGCTTGCCAATTTTTAGAATCAACGTAGATCTCAAACCTTGTGGTCCCACTCAAACTAGGATCTAATATGAAAGCATATAGAAAATAGGAGTGAGTATGATTTATTTGTACTTATGAGGTATCCTAGGTTGACTGAGCAAAATAGAAAACTAAGAAGTAAATAATACTATAAGCATGCTTCCACTTATTTATGGAAAAGTTCCCAACGATGGCTCAAACAATATCTCCTAAGAATTCTATAGCTATAATAACAATATAATAACTACATAGAGATATTTAAAGTAATGCCAAATACACGGTATCAAACACATAAATGAATGGAAGTGATGCAATGCAATGTTATAGGATGATAATGATGTAAGTTGTTGGATGGATCCTTGTACATACCTCCGGAGCTTAATCTTACAGAATAGGACCAATTGGGATTTGAAACCTATATACTTTCACAATCTCAATCTCCTATCTCAATCAACCTTGTTGATATAATCTTTCGTCAAGGGTTTTGGGAAATGTCTTATTTTCTATCAAAATTAATATTAATTTGTAGTGCCAACTCTATATATGTGGATGAATAAAATGAGGTGAATGTTCATAACTAAAATAATATCATATAATGAATAAATTCAGTATGGTTTCAAATAAGCTCAAATTTGAATATATTGTGATCTGTCATATGTTATGACCCGAACAAAGGCCTAGTCATGATGTGTATGTCAAGCCTACCATGGATTTGATACCACTCCCTTAACCTAACCTTAGGAGCACAATAATAAAATAAAGAGGAAGTCAATAAATATAGTAATAAAAGAAAAATATGTCAAATAAAGGTTCTAAGAATCCAAAACCAACAATCTAACCCATATATGTCCACGAAAGCCTCTAAAACTAGAATAATATCTAAGTCGGGACATGTCCCAAACTATGATAAAAAAAATCATGATTCCCAAAATCTAGAAACCTAATGAAATGGAAAGGCTTTTTGAAAGATGAAAGCTCACCACTTCACAGCAACTCAACAGATAGTTGCACCAACTAATGTTGCACAGGGGTAATAGAAAATTCTTTAAACCCTACATCATGAAATAATGTAGTATCCTAGGATGGTTAGTGGGATAAGAAATGGATTGTAACTTAAGAAAAGTGATAAAATAATGCCATGTCCAAAATTAGCTAAAACCATATGCATAAGTTCATATATACATATATAAGTTGTTGGGATAGGGTAGAGGGTCATGAACATGAGAGTTTGAAACTATTAATCTAGATTGTGTAGTTCTATACGTCCTAATAATACCCACGGGCTATATGGGTTTAGTTCCCTCTGCAGAAAGGGCCCAACACGTGTTAGCCACATGAATCGAGTAAATTCAAAGGAGGGATAAATACACCAAGTCTCTAGCCATCCCAAAAATAAAATATGTGAACCAAGAACATGGTTATATAGACCCCTATATCAATAAACGTGGTTTCAAGTAGGTCCTCCCTAGACCTCCACCTTTACAATGAGCTACAAAATCCTCTTTAAGCCTAAATTAAAATCACTTTACATATAATCTCAACCATAAACCAAGTATTTTCATACTAAGAAATATACCATTTAATATATTCATACCAATTATGATAACATATTTATGCCAAACCAATCTACATAACCAAATTAGACTTCTAGGTTCCATTTAAAATCCAAAATTATGGCCATTAAGCCCATCCAAAGCCATAATCATATCTATTTATCCTTCAATGTAATGCAATGGGCTCAAAACAAGTTAAACCATACACCTATCCATATTTAAAACCAAGATTATAAATTGGGTTGAGGTTAATGCCATTCCAAGTCAAAGTTCATCCAATTTGGGGAAACCTGTAACTCTCCCAAAATCCAAGCAAACACTGGAATCATGCTTCAAGTTAATACAAAATCAAGCCTCATGTTTTGGAGGTTTTATAAGTGACTTGGATATATATAAAGGCCTCAAATAGCTCCTAGATAATGGACACGTCAAAACATCCCTTAGCAATTAAATTCTTGGAAAGTATATTACTATAGTCATCTTCAAACAAGCATAAATTTGTTTCTACTATTTTTAAGCACAAGACCCACCAAAGATAGATAATTGAATTAGCTTTCCAAATCCTTCAAATTTGCCTTAATCCGATATCAGGGTGAAAAGTTATGGACAAATTACTGAAGTGTTGTCAAAGGTGCCCAGAGATAATGACTTGTTATCCGACAAAAGGGGTCATTTGGAGGGAGTCGTTACCAATGCACTAGGGGCTAAATTTGGGTCCCTAATAATGACTCAAGCCATGGCTCATGGCCAGACCCTACGAATGTGGCCTAAGTCGTCGAGACTGCTTCCAAGACTTTTCCAAATGATTTTAAGGGTTTTTTGATCTTTTTCTACTCTTTTAACCACAAAACTATGTTTTTAAAGCTATTCTAAGGCTGAATATAAATCCTAAGCGACTCCAAATACTTGTTTCTCAAGAAAACACATGAATTAGTCAAGAAACATCCAATTTTCCACTCCTCTAAAGCAAGAAACTAGGGTTCTGCATCCCCAAGTTCAAATACTCAAAACTTCAAATCAAGAATCAAAATTAATCTGGTATGTAGGTATTCAATGAGAATATCCTTTAATCCTTATGCCCAAATTATAATTTCGCTCATGAATTTTATGATCTTCATAAACTAGGGGTTTACCTAAATTGTTACTCCAAGCTCAAATTCAATCCCCTGTGGTATATTTGTCACTCATAAACATGTCTTAATAATTATTCATGGTTTCTTAGTCCCATATCATATCATTCATGTTATTCTCAAATTCAAGCATGTTTTACATGATATTAGATAAGATTTGAAGCATATGTTCAAGCTATATAAGATTTATCAGGTTCAAGACTATTAAGCACTATTTAACATGATTTTACGAATTTCAATCCATATTAGTTGGCATACCATGTTTTACCATAAAATTTAGTATTTTTGCATACTTAGAATTATGAACCCTCGGTATGTTGGTAAATTTATGATTTTGAACTTAGTTATGAAATTACCTATTATGATCGACTTTTAATATTCTCATGTTCAAATTGCATTAGTCAGAGCTGGTGGTTATGAACACTCGATATTTCAGGAATATATTTATAATGGACTGTAAAATTTTCAGTGTCATTCATTTGGGAGTAGTACTTAGAACCGAGTGAAAGTAGGAATGAGGGCTCACTTATCAGTTTAGGCTTGAGACCTTAAGTAGCAGTCCTTAAGTTCCAGAACTACATTTCCATTATAGGTTATAAGGGGTCACCCTTTAGTTGAGGCATGACACCCTAGTCCATTGAACCTCAGTTTAGTTGATCCATACCAGTTGTGTTGGTACCTATGGCAAGGTACTAGCACCCTTCCAACTAGAGTTACAGGTTGGATCCTAATTTGCTTAAATTAGGATATATTGGTTATTATTAGAGCTCACATTCATCAGTTCGTGTTTTAGATTATGTTTAGTTTTCAGATTATGCATGACCTTGTACTTAGTTATTCAGTTTTCATTCAGTACATATTTATACCTGGTCACTGCATCAGTTCACCTCCCATAGTTTCAAACCCATTAATCATATATGATCCTCAGTATAGTTTTACAATATATTCAAACTTAACTTGAGATTAAATACAATAGTCATAGTTCTCCCATTTCTAGGTTTACAGAAATGTTTTAGCACATGATTTAGAAATTTCACTACGCCTTAAATATTTTACACATAGATATGTTTTAAATGCATATTTAAGTGAATTACTTATATCCTCATTTTTAAAGCATGTTTTATGTATTTTCTTGACTAGTGTGTGTCCCATATACTCAGTACACTTAAAAGTACTGATTGCATACCACTTCTGCCTACGTTTTTCATGTGATGTAAATTCAGGTGCTTACTCTCAAAATCATAGTCAGGCATATAACAACATTCAACCAGTAGGTGATGAGTTTTTTTATTTTAACGACTCAAGTCAGTTGCAGTTCTTGTATTTTATTTTTTTATTCGCATATATTAATTATGATAGTTAGTGTCATATCCCGACTACCTATAGTCAGTATTAGTAGAGGCTTCATTGATAGTCAGTCAGAGTCATTGTGCATAGTTTAAGTTCCTCTTTCTTTCATATTATTGTGTTGTACAATTTTAACAGTAATGTATTGAAATAGCTTATCTCATGACGATGCTTCTGCTCAGCAAATTTAGCTTTTATATATATTTTAATCAGCTGTTCAAGCGTTATGCCAGTACATGGGCTAGCTTGAAATCACTTGTGGTTCTAAGCACCGTGTTACAACTAAGGGGTAGTCTTGGGTCATGATAAAACCCATGTCCCCCATTCCAAACATTTAAATAATTCACTAATTCAGTCCCAAAAACATCAATTTAAAGCCTGAATAATTAATTTTAAATATGGGATAAGCATTTCAATTAGTAACAACAAAAACCCTCAACCCAATTTCAAGACCCATAATTTAAATCACTTAAAAGTCCATTCAATTAATGCTACAGTGTAAAATTCAAGATTAGGGAAGAGAAACATGCCTAAAATACACAAGGAATTGATAATAATTCGAAGCTTGGAGTTTGGATGATTAATTCAGTGTGAAACCCTTGAATATTCTTGGGTTTTTAGTTTAAGAGAGAAAAAGAATGATTTCATCTTTTAAAACTAAAGAGAATTGGGTTATTTTATGTTATAAGGTCGTACAAGGGGTAAAAAGATCAAAAATCCCTCACCCTAAGTGAAAAAGTAAATTGGACAAAATTAAAATAGAGTCATGGAACACTAATATCTTAGAGGTTAGCCTTCATGCCATGCTATATCACGAAAGTTAACCTCCGTGACACGGCCTTATCATGGACCCTCACTATCTCAGGGTCTTATAATGACCCCAAACCCCTTTTGAAAATATTGAAATTTTTTCACATTACCCTTTCAAGATCTCTAAACATAATTCAAGTCAAAAATTGATAGTTCACAAGTGGGACGGTCAAAGTAAAGAATAGCCATGTAAGACATTAATAATATCAATTCAATCCCCTACTCATGCATCACAATAAGGATAGATGGAAAATAATGCTTAGAAAGACCAATCAACCCCCACTCGAATATTACCACAATAATTTTTTCTCAAGTCAAATAAAATATTCACATAATCCCTTAATCAGTAATCACAAAAATAATAATATCTTAAGTCAATAATAATATTCACATAAGCTCCTATACAAGCACTACGATATAATAATTACCCCAAACAAACCATAACATATTTTACATGAGTGGTTAAGTACCCAGCTTAGTCGAAAGAAAGTTAAACCATAAGTGAACTATAAAAGTTTATGCCTAAAGTTCGTTTAAAGGATATTTTGACCTTGTATCAAACTCAACCTCCAATGTAGCCTCCTTATTTAGGAAAAGTTTCCACTGAACTTGTAAAGAATGAATGTGGTTAGACATAAGATTCCTAGTTTGTCTATCTAGTTTAGCAATGGACTCCTTATCATAGCAAGTCAAGATCTAATGCAACAAACTACCACTGGATCACATGTGAATCTTCTAGAAAGTGTCTCTATAGCATGGAAACATGGAATATCAAAAAAATAGGTTACATATGTGGAGGGAAAAATAGCTTATAAACCACTTCTCTAACTTCTTAAGGATCTCACAATGCTTAGTAAATCACAAACTAAGCTTTTTCTTATTACAAAATTTCATCATAACCTTCATGAGTGATACCTTCAATGCAACTCTCTCACCAAGCATGAGTGTTGTATCATAAAATCGTCAGTTGTAGTAACTCTTCTACCACTCTGGCAGTCATAAGACTCTATTGAATCAATCTATATCAATCTATTGAGTCTCTAAGCAAATTAGAGCCCTAAAGCCTAACCTTGGATGAATCAAACCATCCTATAAATATCTATATCACTGCCAATACAAATACTTAAAAGGAGCTATCTAAATTATGGAATGGTAACTATTATCTTAGGAAAACTCCACTAAACGCAAGAACTGGTGCCAAAGACCAGCAAAATACATAACATATGATTGAAACATGTCCTCAAGCACTTAAATGTTATACTCTACTAACCATCCATATGAGGGTGAAAGGTTGTGCTAATATAAAGTTGAGTACCCAACTCACTATATATAGATGTCAAAATATTTAAGCTAAACTAAGTACCTCTATAAAAAATAATAAAGATAGGTAAACTGTGCAACTAACCAGTCACTCAAATGTAGATCTTGGCCAATTGCTTCACATTATAGCTTACCTTCATAGGTATAAAGTGTGCAACTTAGTTACCCTATCCATAATTACCCTTAAAATTACATTTTTTCAAAGTTCGGCTAGACCAACCATAAAATACACAGTGTTCCACTCTTACTTTTACTCCAGAAAAAGCATTCTCTATATAGTACCACCTGGTCACTGGTGCTCATACTCGTTCACAATTCAAACACTTAGCCATAAACTCAAAATGTCTTTCTCTATACCACACTACTAAGTAGTGTTGTTTTAATACATGATATATTTTGTCCACTCCTATATGAATAGAATACTTAAAATAATGAGCCTCTTCAAATATGAGTCTAGTCCAACCAACTCTTAACACACATACACAACCACATATCCTCAAAACTCCCACAAGATCAAAATATGCATACTTTATCACATATCACCCTCAACATATTATCATCGAATCTAGAGATCCCATTTATGATCCATCAAGGAAGAACAGCCTCAACATAGGTCAAAACTTGCCCAGGTATAGAAATATCAAGACAAACCATCTAGTTATCCAAAGACTAGATGTCTAAAGGTAAAGGTCGCTCCCCTACAAATAGATAAGCCAAATGCTTCATCCTAACTATTTTTCAACACAAGGAATCCACTACTACATTAACCTTGCCTAGATGATCAAAAGAAGTGAGATCATAATGGTTAAGCAACTCTAACCTTCGATGTTGTCTCATATTAAGATCTCTCTACATGAAGAAGTACTGAAGGCTTCTATGATCGAAGTAAATCTTAAAATAAACTCCATACAAGTAGTGTCAGCATAATTTCAACACAAGCACAATGACTGCAAACTTCAAATCATGAGTAGGATTCTCATGAGGCTTCAACTATTGAGATACGTAAGCAATCACTATACTCTTTGACATAAACACACCACCCAAGATAACTTTAGAAGCATCACAAAACATGGTGAAACTATTTACCCCTTTGGAAAAGTCAAGAGAAGAGACAAAGTAAACAAATCCTTGAGGTTTTGCAAGATCTTCTCAAAAGCATCCGACCACTAAAAAAATCTTCTGAGTCAACTTTATCAAAGAAGCCACAATAGAAAAAAAAAAACCCTGCACGAAGCATCTGTAATAGCCTACTAACCTAATAAAACTTTTAATTTCCAATAAGAGAAGTAGGATTATCCCAATCATGAATAATACCATTCTTGATCACCACATGACCTAAGAAAGAAATAGAAAGTAATAAAAGCTTGCACTTAGAAGTTACCATACAACCTTTCGTCTCTCAATCATTAGAGTATGGTCCTTAAATGTCTCACATGGTCAACCTCATTCTTGAAATAAACCAAGATATCATTGATACCATAATCATACCATAATAAAGATAAGGCCAAAATAACATGTTCATGCAACACCCCGAATTTTGGTTCCTAAAATTTTTTGAGTTTTTTGAACTTACTGCCTGACCTACGACTCACCTTACAAGTCGTAAGGTGAATTTATGAGCCATAAGAGATAGAAAAATCATCACCTAACCACTGAGTAGTGTCTATACCATTGTATTCATTACGACTAGAGGTCATGAGTCATAAAGACTCATTAAGAGTCATGGTTTCCAAATTGTAGGGTGACCAGTGTGTACCCTAAATATTTTTGTCCTAGTTTTAACTAGGACCCTAAGATTTGTTGGGTCTCTTAGTGAGTCGCGTGGTGTGATTCATAGGGTCTACAAAAAGGGGTCTCTTAGATACTATTTAGACTACGACTTAAGGTGATGAGTCATAGTGAGTCCTTCTGAGTCATATAGTGACCTGTAGTCACTGGAGATAATTTTTTAGCTTTTAATAAAGGGTACTTTGGACGTCTCCCTCTTTACCCACTAAACCCCATGTACATACAAAACCTTGGGGTATTTCTAACCCTTATCTATCATACACACTCTCTTCACTCTCTTAAATTCCCAATTTAAAGAACAAGATAAGGTTTTTGAAAGTGGGTCATCTAAGGGCTCAAGGGTTGATTTTTCTTTGTACCTCTCTATATTTTTAGGAATGTTACTCTTCCCCAAGTTCAATTTTATCAAAATCATATGTTTACAATTGTACCCATGTGATTTAATTAATGATTTTAAATATGGTTTGAGGGTTATTAAATATTATTGAATTAATTGGTTTTTCCATGGATTTTATGAATTGGTTTGAATTGATGGTTTTAAACATGTTGCATTTACGGGCAAGGTGACAAAACTAGGGGGATCATGGTTTCCCCTAAATTTTGTGAATATGGATAATTGGATTAGAATAACTCTACCTCAATCTTATGAAACTAGCATTGGATATGAGTTTAACTGTATTGAACTATTTTTTGAAGCACTTCATAAAATAAAGAAAATTTCGAAGCATAACGGTTTGATCTAATAAACAAAGGGGGTCGGTGTTCTCCTACTTTATATTAACAAACAAAGGGTGATATTTTCACCAAGTGAATGGAATTGCATTGGCATGACGATGCTACCTTGCAAGTGTGGTTGGTATGATGATACCAACAATGTATGCCTTAAGGAATATTATGGCTCAATTGATGGAAATACGTGAAAAATATTTTAACTGGGCTTAAAAAGGGTTGTGCAGCTGGGTTGTGAGAGTGGAGGACCTAATGGACTAATACTATAAATGACATTTATAGGTGCGGGGGTTGAAATGACTGAGAGGTTTGAGTCTCCCATATTAAATGACTGAGTGGTTCGAGTCCCACATCTTAATTAACTTGATGCTTAAGTCATCTTTTATTTATGACCGGGAGGTTTGAGTCCCCCATGGTACATACGTGCATATGATTATTTCTCTGGTTCATGCGGCTACACTTACTAGGGCTTTTTTAGTGGGAATAACTGAGCCCATATAGCCTGTGGGTGCCTTTTTACAATAGTTTAGCTAAACAGTATAAGTTAATATTTTCTAGTTCATATTAAGCCATGTTCCCTTCCTGAGCATGATTATATATACATATATATATGTATATATGTATTTACATCGTGTGCATATTGATTTTACCATGGTTTTAACTTGGTATTATTATATCTCTTCCATGAGTTACAATTTAGAGCTCAACCAACTAACCATCCCTAAATTTTATATCTCTATGAGATGCAGGAAGTGGAGATACTTCTACTTTTTCTACGCAATGATAGGATTTCTAAATTGCCAACAGTCAGCTTAAAGTACAAAGCATCCTTCTTTAGGAAGGCCAGTTCTTCTTGGTTTATCTACTATCATAGACTTATCTTTAGACTTGTTTTAGATATCATCGGGAGCCATGTATCAATTTATATTGATTTTTGGTTTGGTATTAAGGCTTTTTGGATTACTATTGACTAGGCATTCGTCGTTGACGCATCTTATACTTCTTGGTTTTTGATTATTCTATCTTGTTATATATTTGAATTCTACCACTATTACTGTATTGTGTTATGTGCGACTAGTCAAAGGGGGTGGTCTTAGATCCACAACAAACTTGGTATGCCTTCCATAACTAGGCCCAGGTTCGAGTTATGATAAAGTGGGTATCAGAGCCTAGATTCATGGTTAATTGGGTGTCCACAAAGCCATATAGAGTAGAGTGTAGTTTATGTGTATGTAGTGCACCTTACTTATAAGGGAGAGGCTACAAGACCTTTGGAATGTTTCCCTCTCTTATTGTTCTATTTTGGGCTGTAGAGTCTAAGGCCTTGAATCTCTTCTAATTCTCATTTGTTTGCATTTCAGATCATGCCTCCCAGAAGATTCAATGCTCGTGGAAACTCCTCTATCCCACTTGAGGACAATATGAGCGAAACTTGTCCTGCTTATGGGGTTCAGATGTGGTCTAGTGCTCCGGCTCCTAAATTATCTCATGGAGTTTCATAGATTTCCTCTAACCCTCCTTAAAAACCTTCTGCCAATGTGTCTAATGTTGTGTTTCCCCATTCTATCTATTTTCTTACCCAATTGGTGTCCTCTCAAACTGAGCATGTTTTTTCTGTTGATTCATCGTCTGAGGTCCCTAAAGTTGTGCATTTTATGAGATTGATCCCTTCAACAATTATTAGTTTAAATGTTTAGGAGGATCCTCAAAATTTTATTGATGAGATGGAAAATATTTTTAGAGTTATGCATGCTTATAACTCTGAGGGTGTTTAGTTAGATACATACTATCTGAAGAAGGTGGCATATCAGTGGTATTAGTAGGAGAAGATGGGGGGAGATAATGATGAGCAAGTTTTTGGGATGAATTTTCTAGTGCTTTTTTAGATTGCTTCTTTCCTTAGGAGTTGAGGCATGCAAAGGCTGAGGACTTTGTGAATTTGAAATAAGAAAGAATGACTATGAAAGAGTATGCTTTGAAAATTCCTCAGTTATCTTATTATACTCTGGAGTTGGTGTCATCTATGAGGGCGAGGATGAGAAAATTTACTTTGGGTTTGTCCTGTGATTTGGTTTTGGAGTAAATGGCCACCTTGTTAAATAAGGATATGGATATCTCTAGGCTGGTGGTGTATATGAAGCAGGTGAAGAAGGAAAAGAAAAAGCAAGTTGATATAGGAAAAAGGTAGAGTAAGAGATCTAGGTATTCTGAACAGAGAGAAGGTCATCAGAATAGTGGTAGGGATGACAGGCAGTGGTCTAATAAAAAGTTCAGAAGTTTTAGTTCTTATTATATAGATAGTGCTCCATATCCTAAGTTGTCTTATGATCGTCTCTTCAAGACTAAAAGTGGATTTAGGGTACAAGGTACCAAGCAGAGCTCAATCGATTCTATCTTATACCCCTTGTTATTTTTATATGTAAAGCCATAATAGAGTATGTGATGAGGAAAGAAATAAGTGCTTTAAAGTGGTCAGCTTGGTTATATATAGAAGGAATATCCTTCAAGGGTTGATTCTATTGATAATAAGGTCCTTATTGCTACTTCTTTAGCTCCTGCACCATGTAACAACCCGAGACTACCCCTAGTCATCACCGGTGCTTGGAACTACAAGTGATCCCAAGATAACCTATGAATTGGTATAATGTTAAGCAAATAAATTATAACATAATAAATAGTTGTTCTGCTGTGTGGAAACATAATCATACTAAAATCTAAAATATATACAATACTGATAAAGCCTTAAAATCTGATAAATCTGAAGGATGAAACTGAAATTACATGACTGACTCTGACTGACATCTATGAAGCCACAACGATACTTACTAAAGAGAGCTGAGACATGCCTCCTATTACCACTAATCAATATATATGAAAGTAAATGAACTATACATGAACTAAAACTGTTTGGAGTTCTCGAAGTAAGAGAACTCATCACCTGCTGGTTGGAATCTACAACTGTCTAATCGTGATGTGCGGGTTACAGCTGGTACCTACATTATAAAACAATGTAGCCACATTGACGTATATATGGATCAGTACTTCTAGAATGTACTGAGTATACAGGGGTAAATGCAAGTAAAACTTATTTCATACATAATCATAAAACATGCCTGCTAAGTGTAAGTAGACTCACCAATAGGCTAGAATAAACTAAAAACTAAAATATCTTAAAGCATGAGTGATAAACATTCTCTGATAAGAAGGTGAATCTTTACACTTAGTTTTGGTAAAACTTTACTTTAATGATATAAGTGTAACTGAAGCTAGGATATGATAAAACATAGATACTATATGAATATTGGGTCCAAAACTACATGATGGAGACTGACATAGATTGAGGATCTGAATATATAATCACACTGAGCACAAATGCATAAACATACAAACTTATCTGATTAACTAAATAACTGATAGGTGAATACTAGGCATGTAAGACTAAATTATACTTAGTCTGAATAACTGGACTGAAACTGTAGTGTATTATGCACATCAGAAAGGGACTGACTAAGTAACATGAGATAACTAAGCATGAATTTATGAAAAACTATATTATATGAGAATGTAATACCAAGCGTATAACATTATTCTAAAATAATCTGTAAACTGAGGTACTAAAATACTGATAACTAGATGACTATTTCGAATAGTCCTAATTCTGTAGAATTGAACTGAGTTTTATACTGAGCTGCGTGACTATTTCTGACAGTCCTAATTTTGCAGAACTGAACTGAGTTCTATACTGAGTTTGAAACTAAAATTGTAGGAAGTAATTATCTAACTGACATGCCTTACTCTAAACTAATTAGGGTCCAACCTGTAACCCCAGTTAGAAGGGTGTCAGTACCGTGCCACGGGTAAAGACAAGCTGAAGAGTAACCCTCATCTGGTAGGTGCCCTGAATGAGAATGGTGGTACCCTCAACTGGCAGGTAAAACACCTTATCAACCCTCAACTGGCAGGTTCATATCATAACCTACACTGGTTACGTAGTTCTAGAACACAAGAACTGCTACTAAGGATCATACCCTCTACTGGCAGGTGTGCCTCCATCCTTTGGTTCACTCTGTACTGAATCTTACTCCCAACTAAATAGACACTGAACTAATCACTAAATTATACTAAGCTAGATTGAATTGTTACTGATCATGTTAACTAATTGAACTGGACTGAGTTCACTGAGTTCTGTAATTGATTGAGTACTACTGTTCATGACATTACTAGATTATTTTGAAGCTACTGTAATTCTAGGTAAACAACTAGATTTTTGGGTATTAAATACCCCCAGTACTCGATAACAATAACACTAAGACCATACTAAGTCTTTGAGGACATAATAAAATATTCATTATTTAAAGAAACCCATCACTTAAGTATTTCATCAAACACTTGCGATTCATAGTTTAAACTAAGCATGGGGATAGTTTTAGACATGTAGCAATAGCATGAATTCATTATTAAAAATTGTCAATTAAGGATTTAACATTGGAAAATTCATCAAAACACATGGGGATCATGAAGTTAGAAATGGGAATATCTTAAACATGGGAGCATAGCATGATTACATAACTAATATCATGAATTGGAGAATTCACATGGAATTTGCTTTAAATAGCACATGGGTGTTTCATCAAAGCATGTAAATTTCATAGCTTGAACGTTCGAATGTCTTAAACATGAAGGAACAATAGAGTTACATGGCAAAGTTCATATCTTGGGGATTCATCTTGAAATTTACTTAACATGATATGGGAATTTTATCAAACGTGTGGAAGGCATGAATTGAAAATATAAGAATATTGCTAAACATCATGAATTTAGGATATATCATAGTATTTACTTGAATAATGCATGGAAAACTCAAATTCATAGCATTGGGAATTAAAAATCTTGCATGGAATCATACATTGGTTGAATTGAATTAAAAACACCATGAAAAAAATACTCAATCTTTCTTGAACATACAAAATACCATAATAATAGAAAATTCATTCTTTATTTAAGTAGAAAGGGTTTTTGGGCTCCATGGGTGAAAGAGGATCTGTGGATGAACTCCCACATACCTTAAAGCTTTAATCTTGAAGGAGAAACACAATATTGAAATCATTCTTGAATTAGGAAACTTGAGTTCTTTCTTTTCTTGAAGAAAAATTGATAAAGTTCTTGGTGTTCTTGAGGAGGCTAGGGTTTTTCTTTGAGAGAAAAGATGAATAATTGAGTGTATATTGCTTTTGGGGGGCTAAAATTAAGTGTTATAGGTGGATATGGGTCAGGGTAAGTGAACAAAGTTCCCCTAGATCCTTTAAAAATTGAATTAGTGGGTGAAACAGTTCTGTAATGCACTGAACGATGCATCGTGTCGGCTTACTGCCTCACACGAAAAGTTTAATAACTTTTCGTTTGGGTATCAGATTTTGATGAAATTGGTATCATTGGAAAGATAATTCAATTATCTATAATTTAGATGTTTTGATCTACAAAATTCCACGTATATAAAAAGTTATACGCATTCTAAGTAAACTATTGTATAATCAAATACCAAACTTTGGACAAATCAAAGGCTCTAAGCTCAACTTTGTTCTAAGTGATTCTTATGAATATTTTTCACCTCAAAAGAAAATCAAACATGAGTATTAATATCGTAAAACTCATATTTACACGGGAATCATTTAGGTCATAGCTTATACATATAGGAAAGATAGTTCAAAGACTAGCCCAAAAAATATGGGGTATTACACACCAAAGGGTGCTGCTTGTAGTACTAGTTCAGGCTAAAATTGTCTATATGCTCTTTCCACCCATAAAGAATTTGAGTTTACTCCTAATGTTATCCCCAGTACATTTCAACCTTTTTCTCGTGATGTGTACTATTTGCTTGATTTGGCGTCTACTCTTTCTCATGTATCCCCTTATGTGGCTAATCATTTTGGCTTTGGTCTTAAGTGTATTTCATACCCTATTTTCATGTCTACCTTGGTGGCTGATTCTGTGGTTGCTAGAAGAGTTTATAGGGATTGTGTGGTATCTATCTGTGGTAGGGATACCTTGGTAGACTTAATAGTATTTGATATGGTTAATTTTGATGTAATCTTGAGAATGGATTGACTCTATTTGTTATATGCCTCTTTAGATTGTCAGACCTATAAGGTCCATTTCAAATTCCTAATAATCCAATTATAAAATGGGAAGCGAGTTCCCTAGTGCCTAACAGAAGGTTTATTTCTTATCTTAGAGATGAAATCTAATTTCTAAGAGGTGTTTTTATCACTTGGTTTTTGTTAATGATTCTAACTCAAAGGGTCCTTCATTGCAATCCGTTCCCGTGGTTAATGAATTTACTAAGGTCTTTCCTGATGATCTTCCCGGTATTCTTCCTGTTAGGGAAATTGATTTGAAGATTGACCTTTTTACAGATATCCTTTCTATCTCTATTCCTCCTTACAAAATGGCTTCACTGAGTTGAAATAACTTAAGGAGAATTTGAAATATCTTATTGACAAAGGTTTTTTTTCCCTAGTGTTTCTCCGTGGGGTTCTCCTATTCTTTTTGTGCGTAAGAATGATGGTTCCCTTTTGACATTTATAGACTACCGACAGTTAAATAAGGTAATGGTGAAAAATAAATATTCACTCCCTATGATTGATGATCTCTTTGGCCAGGTTCTATGTGGTAAATACTTTTCTAAGAACCCTTTGGTAGGATATTATAAATTGAAGATTAGGGAGGTAGATATCCTTAAGATTGCATTTCGAACCTGATATGGTTATTTCGATATATTAGTGATGTCCTTTAGTTTAACTAATGCCCCGATGACATTTATGGATATTATGAACTGGGTATTTTAAACTAGGTATAGCCATTTATAGATTTTTTATGAGGGTAGTTTTGAGAAGTTGAAGGAAAAGTCAACTTCGACTCTGGTTTTGACCCTACTCAATGGTACTGATGGTTTTTTTGTATATTGTGATATGTCCCGTATGGGACTTGGTTTTGTTTTGATGCATCATAGAAAGGTGGTGGCGTGTGCTTCTTGGCAACTTAAGGTGCATGAGAAGAATTATTCTACTCATGATTTAGAGTTGGTTGTTGTAGCTTTTTATTTGATGATTTGGTGCCATTACTTGTATGGAATTCATGTTGATATAAATTCTGATTACGAGAGTCTATAGAATGTGTTCTCTCAGAAGGAGTTGATTCTCAGGAAAAGAAGATGGCTCGAGTTTCTCAAGGACTATGATACGAGTCTTCACTATCACCCTGGTAAAGCTTACATAGTTGTTTATGCTCTTAGCAGGTTACCCATAGGGATTTTATCCTATGTTGATGAATATAAGTGAGGGTTGGTGAAGAATATTCACCATTTGGATAATCTTGGAGTTCATCTTATTGATTCGGATGATGATGGGCTGATTGTTCAAGAGTTGCCAAAGTCTTCTCTCGGTGCTAAGGTAAGGAGAAGAAGGTTTTGATCCTATCTTGATATAGATCAAGGATAATGTTGATCCGTAGAAAATCATGGCTTTCGAGATTAGTGATAACTGTATCTTGAGGTACCAAGGTAGGTTGTGTGTTCCTAATATCAATAGGCTGAGAAAAAAGGTCTTGGCTAAGGCTCATGAATCATGGTGTACAGTTCATGATGGTTCGACAAAGATGTGTCATGACTTGAAAGAGACTTATTTCTGGAATAACATAAAGAGAGATGTTTCAAACTTTATGGCTAAGTGTATGGTTTGTCAACAAGTGAAGATTGAGCGCTCGAGGCCTAGTAGATTGTCTTAAGTGATTGAATTTCTTGTATGGAAATTGTAAGTTATTAATATGGATTTTGATATCGATTTTCCACGATCTCGTAGTCAGTTTGATTTAATTTGGGTCATCGGGGATAGGATGACCAAGTCTTCTTATTTTTTTTGTTGTGAGGACTAATTTTCTGTAGAGGACTATGCTAACCTTTTCATTCAGGAGATCACCAAGTTGCATGGTGCTCCAGTTTCTATTATATTTGATCAAGGTATGTAGTTCTCATCTTACTTTTGGCATTTTTTTAGATTGGTTTAGGAGATAAGGTAAGTCTTAGGACCATTTTTCACCCTCAGATAAATGGGCAAGTGGAGGGGACCATTCAGACTTTTGAGGATATGCTAAGGGATTATGTGATTAACTTTAGTGGTAGTTGGGTTGATAATTTTCCTTTAATATCATTTGCATATAATAATAGCTATCATTCCAGTATTTAGATGGCTTCATTCAAGGCTTTGTATAGTAGAAGATATTGGTCTCATTTTGGGTGGTTCAAAGTTAATGTTGCGAGATTATGTAGTCCTAATTTTGTTCAATAGGATATGGAGAAGGTTAAGGGAATAAGAGAAAGGCTTATCACCACCCAATTTCGCGAATAGTCCTACACAGATGTGAGGTTAAGGGAGTTGGAGTTTGATGTTGGCGATTGGGTATCGTTGAAGGTGTCAAGAACAGATATCCTTTTTCCAGGATTGATGATCTATTTGACCAACTTTAGGGTGTCGTTACTTCTCCAAGATAGACCTCAGATCAGGCTATCATCAGCTCAGATTTCGAGAATGTGACATTTCGAAGATAGCTTTCCATACTCGATATAGTCACTTCGAATTTTTAGTCATGTCATTTGGTCTTACCAATGCCCCTGCAACTTTTATGGATTTGATGAACCGTGTGTTCAAGCAGTACTTGGACATGTTTGTAATAGTCTTCATAGATGATATTCTAGTCTATTCTCGCACAGAGCATGGTTATGCAAACCATCTCAGGATTGCTCTTCAGACTCTTAGGGTCATCAATTATTCGCTAAGTTCAGCAAGTGCGAATTTTGGCTAAGATCAGTAGCATTCCTTGGCCATATTTTTTCTGGTGATGGCATTAGAGTAGATCCTCAGAAAACTGAGGCAGTAAGAAACTGGCCCAAACCCGTATCTCTATCAGATATTAGGAGTTTCTTGGGTTTGGCTGGCTATTATAGATGGTTTGTCATGGGATTTTCTTCTATTGCATCTCCCATGTCCAGATTGACTCAGAAGAAGATTAAGTTTCAGTGGTCAGATTCATGCGAGAAGAGCTTTCAAGTGTTGAAGACTCAACTCACCTCCGCTCTAGTTCTAGCTATTCCAGATGGTTCAGATGGTTTTGTATTCTATTATGATACATCCAGAGTGGGTTTAGGTTGTGTCCTCATGCAGTATGGTAAGGTCAAAGCCTACACCTCCAGACAGTTAAAGCCATATGAGTAGAATTATCCTACTCATGATCTTGAGTTAGCAGCGGTAGTTTTTGCCTTTAAGATTTGGAGGCATTGTCTCTATGGAGTTCATGTAGATGTCTTCACAGACCATAAAAGCCTCCAGTATGTCTTTTCCCAAAAAGATCTCAATTTTTTCCAGAAAACATGGTTAGAGCTCGTGCAGGATTACGACATGAGTGTTCTTTATCATTCGGGCAAGGCCAATATTGTGGCCGATCCTCTCAGTCGACTCTCCATGGGTAGTATTTCTCAGGTTGAGGATAGTAAGAAAAAGATGGCTTAGAAGATCCATAAGCTTGCCAGACTAGGCATTTACTTAGTCAATTCTTCAGAGAATGGTGTATGTGTTCATAGTAGTTCAAAGTCATCTCTAGTTTTCGAGGTGAAAGAGAAACAAGATAGGGATCCTAGCCTTGTCAAGCTCAAAGAGTCAGTTCAGAATCAGAAAGTTGAGGTTTTCTCCCAAGGGGGAGATGGTGTTCTTCATTGTCAAGGTTGTCTATTTGTTCTAGGTGTAGATGAATTGAGGCAGTGAATACTTGTAGAAGCGCATGATGTGTGATACTCTATTAATCTAGGGGTTACTAAGATGTACCGCGACATAAGGGAGATCTATTGGTGGAGTGGGATGAAGAGAGATATTGTAGAGTTTGTGGCTAAGTGCTCTACATGTCAGCAGGTTAAGATAGAGTATCAGAACCCTAGTGGTTCCATGTAAGAGTTCACTATTCCTACTTGGGAGTGGGAAGAAGTTAACATGGACTTCGTGATGGGTTTGCCTAGAACTCATCATCAGCATGATTCAGTCTGGGTCATTATAGATAGAATAACCAAGTCAGCTTATTTTCTTCCTGTTCATACTTCTTATTCCGCCGAGGATTATGCCAAACTCTATATCAGGGATTTAGTCAGGTTATACGGTGTTCCACTATCTATTATCTCAGACAGAGGCACCCAGTTCACTTCTCACTTTTGGAAAGTATTCCAAAAGGGTCTCAAAACCCAAGTCCATCTCAGTACATCATTTCAACCTCAGACAGATGGTCAAGCAGAGAGGACCATTCAGAATCTTGACGATATGTAAAGGGCGTGTGCAATTTACTTAAAGGGAAGTTGGGATGACCACTTGCCTTTGATTGAGTTTGCATACAACAATATCTATCATTCTAGTATTCAGATGGCTCCATTCGAAGCTCTCTATAGTAGGAGAAGTAGATCTTCGATTGGTTGGTTCAAAGTTAGTGAGGCCTCAATGATAGGTCCTGACTTAGTATTCAACGCCTTAGAGAAAGTTCAGTTGATTAGAGAGAGACTTCCGGCTGCCGAGAGCCAACAGAAGTCCTATGTAGATATTCGTAGAAAGGATCTCGAGTTCGAGGTCGATGACAATGTCTATCTTAAGATCTATCACATGAAGGAAGTGAAGAGGTTCTACGAGAAAGGGAAACTCAGACCCTAGTATGTCGATCCCTTTAGAATTCTTTGTCGCTTTGACAAGGTAGCTTATGAGCTTGAGTTGCCTTCAGATCTAGCCTCAGTCCATCCAGTCTTCCATGTCTCTTTGCTAAAGAAGTGCATAGGTAACCCAGTAGTTGTTGTCCCTATTCAGAGCATCGACATTCAGAATAGCCTCTCTTATGAAGAGATTCCAGTCGAAATCTTAGATTATTAAACTCGTAGATTGAGTAAAAAAGAAGTCTCTCTAGTCAAGGTTCTTTGGTGAAATCAGTCTCATGAGGGAGCTACTTTAGAAGAAGAAGCAGATATGCGTACCAAGTATCCTCACCTCTTCCCCGCCAATTCATATCAAGCTCAAGGTAATAGTTCTCCTTAATCTTATTCAGTTTTACGTTCATGTTTCTAATATAAACTTGGTACCTATTAACTGTTTCATACTCAGTCATGCATTCATATGTCAGTTGTCCATGCATTAGATATGCACGAGTTCATTATGTTTAGCATGTCAGTCATGAGATCAAGTTTCAGTTCTTCATGTTCGGTTCAGGTTCTATGGTCTTGTATCCCTTCTCAGTAAATTCTTATTCGAGGACGAATGTTCCCAAGGGGGAGATATTGTAATACCATACATGTTTCTAAGATAGGAAGTGAATAACTATTCCTACGTATGAAATCTCCTATCCTGTGATTCATACTTGAGCACATGACTTACAATGAATATCCTAGTGATAGGATAGCTTATGATGTATTAAGCATGTTCATATGAGTCACTTAAGGTAATACAAGCTAAGAGTTTTTGCATCCATCAAATTTTAGTGTTCGATTTTGCAAGGGTCATCTTTGAACGAGTATAACTCGATGTTAATGATGTATTTTGGCTGATTTAAATTGTAGAGAATCGAATTAGCTTTCCAACGATACCAATTTCGCCTTAATCTAATACCCGAGCGAAAAGTTATGCCCATTTTTGTGAGATAGTAAGGATAGGCGATTGGTTAGGCGCCGCCCAACCTAGCTTAGGCAATCACTTGGGCGCCGCCTAAGTCAGTTTCAGGTGCCAAAAATACTCCGTTTTGAGTTATTTTAAGGGTAATTAAGTCTTTTAACACTCCTTACACGTCCCTAAACTTAACCCTACGAAATATATAGCTTCTAAACATATTACAACCCTATTATCATCTCAAAGCTCATCATCCAAGAGCACTAAAAGAGAACAACAACTAGGGTTGCGTAACTAAGATTGAAGATCCAATTTCAAGGAAATTCCTCCATCAATCATCAAGAATCTTTCTTCTAAGGTATGTGTGAGTTGATTTATGGATCCCTTTCATCCATAAAGCTCAAAAACCCTATTTTTCATTATAAAGTATGATTTCTATATTGTTTGGTGTTGATGATCATGTTGTTGATATTGGGTGATTCCCAAGATGGAATCTTTATATTTTTTTTGAATTTCATGATATCATATGAGTTGGAAACATGTAAATTTTGTTGTTCTTGATGTATAATTTGATGATTTCACCTATGCTTAAGATGTGCATGTAAGGTGTTTGAGAAAATACCTAAGAAACTAGAAATCATGCAATATAGCTAAATTGTGACTAAGTGAAGGATTCATGATATGCCCTTACGTTCCAATGACTTCTATATTGTTAATGTGCCTTGTAAATGTTGTTGGAATACTCATGAACTATTCTTACGAGATTATTCTATGTTTACTTGCAAATCCTACTTATGAACAAGATGTATGGTAACCATGCAATCCACATAAACCTCCATGCTATTGGTATGTGTTGCCAATATGATTATGCAATAACATGATATTAAGATTGTGCAAGTATTTCCATGTGATATGAAATCCTTTCCATGCAATACATTGTTGATAACCATGCTTAGTATGAGATCCCTACTTATGATATTATAAATTATGGACTCTACTCTTATGATCAAGTCAGTCATGTGTATCAGTTTCCTTCCATTGAGTCCTGGGGGTACTTGTACCCGAAAACTATAGCTGTGTGCCTAGATCCATGTCATGTTTCACGATTTCCAAACTCAAGCTATGATTCCATAGACTTCAGTTAGTCATGTGACTCAAGAAAACCTCATGATCTTAGTCAGTTGTCAGATATTAATAATATTCTACCAGTCAATGAAATTCAGTAAGATTAAGTTATGCACAGTCAGTTATTCATGTTCAGTCTCTCCAGATGGGTGTAGAGGTTAGCACCGAGTGAACCCAAGGATGGGAACTCACCCGCCAGTTTAAGGTGTGATTCTTAGTAGTCATCTTTGTGTTCCAGAACTACGTAGCCAGCGTAAGTTGAGACATCTTAACCCGTCAGATTAGAGTTGATGAGGTAGCTTAACCCATTAGTTTAGGGTTCCCACCATTCTTATTGAGTACCCGTCAGATAAGGGTCACTCACAGGCTGTCCTTACCCATGGAATGGTATTGACACCCCTCTAGTCGGGGCAGAGATTGGACCCCAGCTTAGCTATAACGGCATACATGGGGCATGTCGGTTAAATACTACTTCCCACATTTTCAGTATCAGTCTCAATAAAAGAACTCAGGGCATTCTTCAGATTTCAGTATATACAGGACTGTCAGATATAGTCATCTATGTTATCAGTTTTAGTATCAGTCATGATAGTTATCAGTAAACCATGTATTAGCTTATAGGTCATGCTATCACGTATTCACGATCCCAGTTTCTATATATGTGTGTTTGCACTCCCACGTTCATATTAGCCAGTCAGTGTTGTTCATGCATGAAACCCTTTATGTTCAGCCTACCTTCTTCGTATACTCAGTACTCCAGTTGTACTGACGCATTTCCGCTATGGTGCTTTCTTTTTATATTATACCATAGGTTCCAAGACATGAGCTCCAGACCAGTAGTAGCGGTAGCATTCCAGTTGCAGAGACATAGTGAGTCCTCATTGATTTGAGGATAATATGATTTGATTTATTTATTTATTTCTTCAGTTCAATTTTACGGAGTTAGTTGGAGACATGTTCCTTCAACTCCTTATTTAGATAGTTTAGAGGCTTTCAGATTTACATTCAGATTGAGTTGTTTTGGGTATTTTCACCCACATGATTGTATTCAGTTGAACCTTATGGCCTTTCAGTTCTATGTATTCCACATTATTATATCATGATTTGCAGTATACAGGTACAGATATCAGTCATGGGTTAGCTTGTGGTCCCTCGGGTTTATGAGCACCTTGTAGAATACCGATTCAGTGAATCGGGGTGTTAAACTTATGATCCATAGGAGGCAAATGGTCATTTAACCACTGAGTAGTGTCTATTCTACAGTCTTGATTAGGACTTTAAGTCACGAGTCAGAAAGACTCATTACGAATTGTGGTGTCCAAATCATAGGGTGACCAGTGTGTACCCTAAATATTTCTGTCCTAATTTTGACTCATAGGATCTTTTGATGAGTCATGTGTAGTGAGTCGTAGGGTCACTATAGAGGGGTCCCTAAACTACTGTCCAGACTACGACTAATAGTGATAAGTCGTAGAGTGACCCGTAGTCATTTGCAATAATTTTTTAACTTTAAATTAAGGGCTCTTTGGATATTTCTCTCTTTACCAACTTAGATCCCACGTACATAAAACACCTTGGGGCCATTATTTCCAACCCTTATCAATCATAAACACTCCTTTTACTCTCTCAAATTCCCCATTCAAAGAACGAGCTAGGGTTTCTCATAATTGGTCATCTAAGTGCTCAAGGGTTATTTTCTCTCCGTAACTCTCTATACTTTCAGGCATGTTATTCTTCCTCAAGTCTTATTTTATTAAAATAATGTGTTTATACTTGCACCCACGTGATTTAATAGATTATTTTAAACATAGGTTGAGGTTATTGAACATTATTGAATTAATTGTTTTTCCTATGGCTTTTATGAATCATGTATGGTTTGAATTGATGGTTTTGAAAATATGGGGTCCATGGGCATGCTGAATAAATTAGGGAGATTATGGTTTCCCCTAAATTTCATGGATATAGATAATTGAATTTGTATAACCCCAACCCAATCTTGTGAAATTGTCGTTGAATATGATTCTAACTGCATTGAACTATTTTTCGAATCATTACATAAAATAAAGTTGTTTTTGAAATATAATGGTTTGATTTAATGAACAAAGGGGGTTGGTGTTCCCCTGCCTTATATTAATGAAAAAAGAGAGTTGTTTTCCCCAAGTGAATGGAATAGTACATGCATGATGATGCTACCTTGCAAGTACGGTTGGAATGGCGACCCCAACAGTGCATGCCTTAAGGAATATTGTGGTTCAATTAATGGGAATAGGTGAAAAATATTTGAACTGAGGTTAAAGAGGGTTGTGCAGCTGGGTGGTGGACGTAGAGGTCCCGAGGGATAAATGCTGGAAACCGCTTTTTTCGGTATAGGGGTTGAAATGACCGAGTGGTTCAGATCCCCTTTATTAAATGACTGAGTGGTTCGAGTCCCCCATGTTAAATGACTTAATGCTTAAGTCATCCTTGATTTATGATAGGGAGGTTTAAGTCCCCCATGGTAGATATTTACATATAATTATTTCTCTGGTTTATGTGGCAACACCTACTGGGTCCCTTTCAGTGGGGGAGAGTTACACCCACATAGCCCATGGTTACCTTTTTATGAAGGTTGAGATACACAGTCTAGGTTAATGTTTTAAAGTTCATGATAAGCCCTGTTCCCAACTCCAATATGATTATCTATATGGATATGTATGTACATCGTTTGCATGTGGATTTTATCATGGTTTTGACATGGAATTGTTTTATCCCTTCCCCGAGTTACATGCTAGATATCAACCCACTAACTATCCTCAAACACTGTATCCCCATGCGATGCAGGAATCAGAGACACTTGCACTTTTCCTATGCAGTGATAGAATTTTTGGATTGTCAGCAGTCAGCTTGAAGTGGTGAGCCTCCTTCTTTTGTAAAGTCGTTGCTTCTTAGTTTATCTAATATCATAGACTTTTCTTTGGACTTTGTTTTGTCTATCGTCGGAGGCTTTGTGGAGTACTATGGACTGGTTATTTGTCATTTATGTATCTTAGACTTCTTGAATTTTGATTATTTCATCTTGTAATATGTTCAAAATTCATCCACTGTTAGTGTATTGTGTTCTGTGTGACTAGGAAATAGGGGTAGTCTGCAGTCCACGGGGGACTTGGAATACTTGTCACGGCCAGACCTTGGTTCGGGTTGTGATAGTTCACCAACTCCAAAAACATTGCAAGGGCATTAGTCAGCTCAAAAGACATAACCAAGAATAATTAGCATACCACATCAAAAAATTAGTCTTTGAAAGATCGAAAGCTCTAATCCTCAACTAATATAACAAGATCACAAGTCGATCTTAGAAAACACTGAAGCATACTAAAGTGGTAAACAAATCATCAGTGCAAAAAGAGGATACTTGTACTTGGCAATCACCTTGTTCAATAGATGATAATCAAAACACTTGCACATGGATCTATCTTTCCTCATCACAAAAAAAGACAGGAGCATCCTAAGGAGACATACTTGATCTAATAAAACCCTTATCCAACAAGTCCTGTAACTCTTTAGGGGCTATCCTCCATCTCACGAATATATAAGAAACCTTCCATTCTAACCTCAAAATACTGTGAGTAGATAAAGTCACTGTCTTGGTAAAACAATCCATACCCACATGATAAGGAGACAACCAATTCATACCCAATATTACATAAAAATTAAACATATCAAAGATAGTCAAGTTAACCAAGTCTCATTTCTAGAAAAGGTCACAACATTTAATTTGTACACTCGATCCATAACTAATGAATTACCTATAAGGGTTGATACCCAAATAGATATAACAAGGGACTTACATATAGAATCACTAATAGTAGTAAAATATGTAAACACAAAAGAGAATGTAAACCCATGGTCTAACAGTACAATAGCGGGATGATGGAAAATTGGGACAATATTTGTAATCACTACATTAGAGGCCTCTACTTCAAGTCTCCAAAAATTACAGTGCATTAGCCACTTCTGCTACAAGACTAAGTGACTTTGAACCTACTACCACAAGCTCCCTAAGCCCTACCTATGTTACTTCTACAACAACCTCTACTGTCTTGTGTACCACCTTTAAATATTGACACTAGAGTAAGACAAAGCTAAAACTAAGAACCCCGCTAGAAGAACGAAGGATACATTTGGGACAACCCTCTCTAAGTGACCATGTTCATCACACACAAAACATCCACTACTAAAAAAATCATTCTGAAAGGGCCCAAAAGAACAAAAATTCTCTCTATAACCTAATGAACTAAAATGAGACCCTCAACTTACATTGCCTAATCTTTGACCACTCAAAGTCTGATAACACAAAAACTTACAATTTGAACTCTGAAAAAATGCTCAAACCAATGTTCTATGATAACCATGAGAACCTATACCTAAGAAATCCCTACCTAGGGAAATATGACCACTAAAATCACCTAGCTACTGCACCTTCTTAGAACTACCACTCTGCATACCCGTCCAAATAGTTTTAATCATATTTGCATGATCTAATATGCTTTGAAAACAACCATCATAAACTATTAACTGAGCCTTCACTAACTGGTAATATCTCATAAAACCTTTAACAAATATTTTAATCCGCTTAGACTCAGTGGAAATGCTAGCAATGGCATATCTAGAAAATGCATGAAAATGAGCCTTATACTTAGCAATAATCATATGGCCCTATTCCAACTGATTAATTTCACATCTCCGCTAGTCCCTTAAGCTAAAGGGCACAAAATACACTAGAAAAGTCACAAAAAATTATTCCACTATAACCTAATCAGAACTCGTTGGTCTACAATTAACAGGATTTCTCCATTACTACCTAGCCACATCAGTCAACTAGTAGGTAGTATAAGCAAAACCATAGGATTCAAGAAAACCAAGTTTATAAAACCTTTCTAAAACTCAATCAAAAACTCATAAGTGTCCTCACCAAAAGCAGCACTGGACTTGGGAGGGGAAAATCTAGTAAATCAATTTAATCTTTTTGATTCACTAGAAAATATAACAAGACATGGAGCTATAGCAGAATAACTAATATAGTAGGAAATATCTGAATATGTGGGGCCATAACAACTATTGGCAATGCCCGAAGAGCATAAAAACCATAATTAGTAGTCTATCCTAAAGACTATGAACTTCTTATAGTACTCTAAGTATTCTTGGGTAACCACAGAACCTTGAGGGGCATGAGTTGATCACATATTCTCTGGCTAATAAACCTCCTTATCATGCTTAGTATCAGGATTGGGAGAGGCCTCCCTAACTTGTCATCTAGCTAGAACCGCTCTTCATGCTTGACCTTTACCTCTGTCTCATCAGTGAACCTTGCATCACCCTTTGACTAGGGCCCCAATAACGGGTGTCATCTCAGGTTCCTCAATAACTTTGGATAGTCCTCACCATCTGTGAAAAAAAGAATGTAGTGCGAGTTTAGAATAAGAGACATAAACAATACATATGACAATCAAATAAGAGAAGTTTCCTAAAAGTATCACATAGCCACCCAAAGATATATATGGATGTCAACATATCGATCTATAAACTCTATTGGATATCTTGCTATTTTACTTCACAGGTTGGTGAACCTAGCACTCTAATACCATTATGTCATGACACAAATGTTATGGTCATGATGGCACCTACACCATCTCAACTTGGGGTAGGTAATCCAAACTCTTAAATAGTTAAGGAATGCTGAAAAGAAATAATAAACCCAATACAAGACTTCATTAAAAAGACAAGACATAATACATAAAAATAAAAACATCCAAAACTAAGTAAAATACAACTCCAAACCCCAAATATGATACCATGAGTAAAGAGCACTAGTACTAATAAAGAGTATGAAAAATACATATGTTTGTCGTCAAATCAGAAAATAATGACATGATATATAAGATGAAGTCTTAAATTTAGCCCCAAATGAGGAGTTCAACTATCCTCCAAATCAGCCTCGACCGTAGCCTAATCCCACACTCCAAAAATCATACTCAAACTAGGATCCACTTAAAAAGGGTACAGAAAGTAGAAATGAGTACGATCCAGTTGTACTCATAGGTATCATAGTCGAACTAAGCAAAGTAAAAGGCTAAACAAGTATAAAATACTATGAGCACGCGTCTACCCGCATATAGAAAAGTTACCAAAGGTGGATCAACCTATATCTTTCAACATTTCTACAAGTATAATAACATTTTAACACTACACAGATATATTTAAAGGAAGGCTATATACATGATATCAAACATATAAAGAAAATACAAGAGATGTAAGGAAATGCAATGGCCATGATGTAATGTCTCAATATCACCTGATATATACTTTTTGAGGGAAAGGTTTGAGGTAGAATTCTATAGGGGTTGCCAACCCGTATACGATCACAATCTCATATCTCAATCATCTTTTCCAACACATCTCTCAGTCTAAGATTTCATACATTTTTCATTTTCATTCAAAATTAGTATTTCTTTGTGGTACCAATCCATGTATAGAGATGAATAAAATGCGGGTGCATGCTCATAGCCAAAATAATGCATATTATGAATCAATACTAAAATGGTATAAAATGAGCTCAAATCTTTTCAAACCTCAATAAATCATGATACGAGACATTAATGGTACCACAGTAATGAAGTGTCATGTAAGAAATCAACAATATTATTTTTAGGCCTCTACTCGGGCATCATAATATTAACAAAGGCAAATAATTCTCAAACAAGACCAATTCGAACCCTTATATCTGTATCACCATAAAAATTATCTCTCAGGTAAAATATAGTATTAATATAATCCTCCACATAGGCATCACAATAATAATATCTCAAGTCAATAATGATAGATAGGCCCCATGCAGGCTGTACAATAAAATAAGTATCTCAAAATATGAATCTTATGCTAAAATTTTCAACTCATAGAATACAATACATGGATGGTTAACTATCCAATCTAGTTAGAAGAAAGTTTATCTATAACCTAATCCAAAAAGCCAAAACTCTAGAATAGACCCTTTAACAAGGAAACTTTTAATTTCATGCTTCCTCAAAATGAACCAAGTCTAGGAAAAACGTAATCTAAACTCCAAAAAATTCAAATTAATATAAATTGACCTATATATATATAAAAAAGTTCCCAACGGTGGCTCAAATCATATTTCCTAAAAATTCTACTAGTATAATAACAGTATAATAATAACTATACACGAATATATAAAGAAAGGCTAAATGTACGATATCAAATACATAAAAGAATGAAAGTGATGCAATGCAATGGGATAATAATGATGTAGCCACCACATAGATCCTTATATACACTTCTCAAGCATAAGATTACAGGACAGAACCAATGGGTGTTTAGCAATCCATATACTTTCACAATCTCAATCTAAGGAAAATCAGCTATGGCAAGGTCCAAAAATCCTTACAGGAGACTCTCAAATTTCATTTGGGATTTAACATAAATAAATTAATTATTCTATCTAGGATAACTTTGATGCTCCAAACTCAAAAGAAACACCTTATTTAGCAAAAGAGTTTATTTTTAACAAGCTAACCCTCAAGACCTCTTTACACTAAATTTAATTAGTTTCTCATCTAATAGTTCAAAGCTTAATATAAAGGTTCAAAAACCCAACCAAAAATCCTACTAAATTAAAAATGGCATTCTGGATATAATGAAACTAACAAAATTACCATCTAATAATCCAATAACAAAATGTTGAGCAAAGTTAGACTAATCACTTATAAGGCTACTCAAATCCTCAAACATATTCTAATCACTATTGAATACTTCAAGGATCGTGCCAATCTTTTGGAGAACTGAAAATTAATATATATCAACTACGGGGAAGGGAAAAATGGTTAAAACACAAAAAAGCTTAAAATCATAACATGGGTTGTTACATTAGGCCAAGATCTACATTAGAGAAATTGTTCGATCGCATGGCATACTTATCTCCTTTATTTCTAATAGAGGTACTTAGTTTACCTCAAATTCTTGGATTTATAAAAGAATTGAGTTGGGTATTATCTTGATATAAGCATAACTTTTCACCCTCAGATGGATATCTAGTTAAAGCAAACTATTTTAGGGCTTAGGCTTCTGAATTTGAAACATGTAATTGATAGAGTTGATGATAGCATCCCTGAGAATGTTAAATTTTAATCTTGGAAGCAACCTTGATATCTTCTTGAATGACTTTGTCAAATTTGAGATGAATCTCAATACCACTTTCTTTTGTAACATTGCAAGCATGCTTCACTTGAAACTGGGTTAAGGGAAGAATGTCTTTAAAGTTTTCAAGATTATCATTAATAGTGGATAAATTTCCAACGATGCCTAAAATAATAGTAAAGAAAGAAGTATCAATGTAAGATAAGGATAAAATAGAAGCAAGATTTGCAGTAGTAGGTGGATTAGCTTTAGTTTTGAGAATCCAAATGTCACTAATAAGGGTACATACTATTCTACCGAATCCTCTTGAGTTGTATTACTGACAAATAGTGAGATAAGAAACTTCTTTTACATTAAGATGCCTTGATTCTAGAATATGGGAGATGGCCATACCATATTAAATATTGAGAGGATCAAAGACAACTTCAATAATATTATTGAGAATACTTGAGGATAGTTTAAACTGACTCTTAGATATGATGCAATAAGTGAGAAAATTATCACACAAATAGATAGTTAAAATAGATCGATCACAAGAAATCAAGGTAGTGGAAAAAATATGCACATTTACTCTTCCTCAAAAGAGATATCTTTTAGACCTAACTATGAGGAAAGAGATTTGGGTAACCTAAAGCAATTACTCAATTTTCCTGATCAAGTGTGACCTTAAAATTAGATAGCTATACACACTTACAGGGGATAGGATAACCAAAGTTAGTAATACAAAAGATATGGTAAAAGATAGCGCATTTAATAAAAACTCCTTATTCATATAAACAAAGTTTTAAGATCTTTAGGTTTTGAAGAATGAAAGTTTGTGCAAAATAAGTGAATAAGGGATTCATGTACAACCTGAGAGGATATATAGAAGAAATTTACCCATCCTTAAAATTCATAAAGTTCTTTGATGTCATAATAAAGAAAATATAAGAGGTCAATATCAATAACCCTTCCATAGACTAGAGTTTTATCCTTTAGAGAGTGAAAGAGATTTTCATGAATAGCTCTACTAAAATTAGTTTTACTATCCAGAGTGCTTTTGAAATCAAACTTACATTTTTTCTTAGAGTTTGAGAGATCTTTGTCTTTAAGTAAGAGTTTGAAAGAGAGAATTAGAAAATATGAATGAGAGGATGTAGAATGGAATGGACAGATACATCAGAGTCAAGATGAATAAGGGAAGAAAGTTTCTCTTTGCCATTGTTCCTGGAACTTTTTGAATAGGGTGAGGGAAAGTATTTTGAGTTTATTCTGTTGATGAGAGAATTATAAAGAGATAGATGACTAAACATAAGAATATGAGTTGAATACAAAGAGAGATAAGATTGAACAAAGGGTAAGAAGTTGGAAAGATAGAAGACAAATAAATGAATAGAAAAAGAAAGAGTGTTATAATGAATCTATAAAGAAGAAAAAAGGATGGTAAGAGGTGAAATTAAATTATAAAATGTTTAACGGACATTCTGTAAATATGGATATATTGTTGACAAAAAGATTTTGTACATATTAAGAAAATTTTAAAGGATTTCTATACATAGAAGAGGGTTAGTACTGCCAAATATAATATCATCTACATAAATTTGAATAATCAAACTCTCAGAGTTGGCTTTTTTTATTAAAAAAAAAAAAAGCAGAATCAATTTTTCCTTGTGAAAAAATATGATTGGTCAAAAAACTTCTTAGTATCATACCAAATCCCTAGAACTTGTTTGAGACCATAAAGTGCTTTAGAAAGTTTAAAACATAAAAGAAAATTTTGAATGTTCAAAATCAGGTTGTTATTTCACAAACACTTCTTCCTCAATATATAAATATATATTTAAAAAGACACCTTTAACATCCATCTGAACTAGTCTAAAACCTTTAAATAAAGCATAAGAAAAGAGGATATGAATTAATTATAATAAAGATACTAAAGAAAAATCTTCATCATAGTTGACTCCTTCATATATCCTTCAACAACTAGATGGGCTATGTTCATTTCTTTAGTTTATTCATTTTATTTCTAAACGCCCATTTTGTTTCAATAACGGATGTGTTCTTTGGATAACCAAGGTCTATACCTGATTGTTCTCGAATTGATCAAGTTCTTCTAGCATTGCTTTGACCCAATTATCATAGGTTATAGCTTCCACTACCCTATTTTGTTCAAGTTAAGATATGAGAGTCAAGTTTCTTTGATTTTTCTTGATGCTCTTGTTCTTATTCCCTCCTTCGGATCTCTAATTATTAATTTCTTGGGGTAATTTATTTCACTTGTCCATTCATTTGAAATTTTTCCTTCCTGTCTAATTAACTCTTTTTTTTAGTTGAATGGTTTGATGGAATCTGCTTTGATGCACTAGTTGTAATTCCTTGGAAATTTTGATATTTATCATCATCTGAGCATTTATCTTTCTCAACCAACAGATTATTATCATAAAAATAACATGATAAAATGCTTCAACGCAAGAAGCTCTATCATTAAAGATTGTATAGGATTTCTAGTTGTAATTACTCAATAATTTTTATAATCATCATCGTCTTAACTTGTATCTTTATCAACCAAGATATTATTATCACAAAAAATAACATTATTAGATTCTTCAACACCAAAAATTCTTTTTTTAAAGACTGTATAAGATATCTTAGGGATGGAATAACATAGAAAAATATCTCCCTTGCTTCTTGGATCAAACTTACTAATGATGTCTTTTCCATTATTATGCACAAAGCACTTGCACCCAAAGGGGTAAAATTACTTGATGTTTAGTTTTTTACCATTTGATAATTCATATGTAGTTTTGTTGAGAATAGTCCCGAAGACACATTTTCAAAACATGATATGATGTACTAACAGCTTCTACCCAGAAATGATAAGGAAAAAGATGCTCCAGAATCATTGTTCTTGTCATATCTTGAAATTTTAATTTTTTTCATTCTACAACACCCTTTGTTAAGGAGATCTTGTTTATAAAAAATTATGAGTTTAACCTTGTTCATCACTAAATATTTCAAAAGATTTATTTTTAAATTCTCTTCTATGATCATTTTTTATTAATGTGGTGTGGTAACCTTTATCTCTTTGGATTTTTTTCAAAAGAAAACTCAAAGCTCTTAAAAATATCATCCTTGTTATATATAAGCATAACTCAAGTGAAATTAGAGTACTTTTCAATAAATACAAAAGCGTACCTTTTCTGTCCAAAGCTTATTGATCTTATAGGACCAAAATATCCATGGAAGTTGCAGAAGTTTGGAGCTAGATACCATTTTTTAGGCTTAAAGGAGCTTTTAGTCTGCTTACCCATTTGACAAGCATAATAGATATAATCTTCATTATAGTCCAGCTTACGTAATTTGAGAATTAGTTCATGTTTTAAAATCTTTTTGATAAGATGCATACTAGTATGGCCCATCAACGGATGCCAAATCTAGGGATCCTTAGATATGGACACTATGCATATGTGATCCTTAGTGTTCGATACAGAATCTAGAACATATATATTTTGTTTTTTCTTTCGGATAATTGAACTTTACTTAATGCATTCAGTAACGCATCCAGTCTTTCTAAAATAAACTTCCTGATTTGTATCACAAAGTTGACTGATACTTAATAATTGAACTTCAGTCCTTTTACAAGATAAATATTAGTAATGTAACATGATTCATTAAAAGTAATTATTTCAAAACCAATGACTATTCTTTTTGAGTTATCCCTAAAACAAATAGCACCTCCATCATAGCCAGTAACAAGTTTGAGCAGGTATTGGTTTCCTATCATGTGATTGGAATATGTATTTGTCAAGATACCTCTTTCCTTGTGATTTTTTCTTGTGTTGTTAATTGTTTGTATCTTAAATGGAAATGAAATAGATATTTGAAGGATCCTCTTAATATGTGTTAGAATTGTATTCATCGCGCTATCTGCGGACTTTATTCTTTAGAGATTTTCTTGATTAGTAGTAGCTTCCTTCTTATTTCAAGGAATTCATTGGCAATTTTTTTCATACATTCTGCATCCATGATATTTTAATTCATTCATATATTGTTCAATAATATATTTACCTTTAGAGAATTTTAGTTACCTCTTCTATTGAACATAATTCTTTTGAGTGTGTCCACAACTGATCTATGGACTAGAGCCACTTCATCTTTTCTGAACTCGCTTTCTTCATCCTAAGTTTCTTGAGTTACTTTAAAGGCAACTACTTTCTTTTTATGTTCATCTTTATCATGTTTGTTAAGAAGATCCCTTTAAAAATTAATTATAATCTTGGAAATTTGATTAGATACAAGATACCTTTTTCTCCAGTTTTAAGTTCACTAGGAGTTTTACTAAAGCGAGAAAACATACTTTTGATGGATTTTTTTTCCTTCATCTGGAATAACTCATATTCATAAACAAGCAAACTAATGATAGATTTCTTTACTTTTCCAGTTACTACATAGGTTACTTCTCGCTTGTCCCAAATTTCATTATCAGTTTCACAACTAGCTATCTTTTCATACTCCATATGATGGCATTGCACATGACATTCTTTGCATTTGAATTGATTTGGATTATTCCCATCTGTTCGTCAGTGTAGTTTTCTAGGGATGTAATCTCTTCAGAAGAGGCTTCACCACTACCATCCTTTTTGTTACTTTTCTTGTTTGGTGGAATTGGACTATCACCCAACTTGATTACTCTCCTAGCTTTTACATCATAAGACTTAATGAATGTTTCTATTTTCAAATGAGAAAAATTCATACAATAGAATTAGAGAGGCTTGGTTTGAGAATTACCCTATTGAAATAGTGCACCAATTTTTGATTGTTTGGACATTATCTTTTTCTCGCTTGTTGTTAGAAAAATATTTGTGAGATCTTGTTTTGATACTAATTGAAAGTTCAAAAGGGGGTGAATAGATCCTTCAAATATTTTATTAGATCACTTGACTATTTGTCGAGACCTAATTTTTGAGTCATAATAACACCTACTAAATTTCTCTAGGAGGTTAGCCAAATCATAACCTAATGCTAACACAATGGGTTAATTTGGTAGGAAATGCCCAACATAGTCCAAATTCAATGAACAGAAGTTAAAATATAAACAATGTATTCTACATAGAAAAATAGTCATCAGATGAATAACAATTCCAAGACCTAGTAGAGCCAATACAAGAGCATCTAAATTTAAATAATAGAACCCAAGAGACTTAGAATATAGTCTATACATCTGTCTTGATACAAAAGACAGAATAACAATAAGAAAGAAGGAAATGAATGACTCTGAACACCAAAAGCTCTCCCTATCCTTGAAAGATCAACTCTGCATGAATAAGAATTAGTAGCGACAGTTAGTACTCGAATCTATACTAGAAAGTACAAAAGTGTAGTATAAGTACAAAAACAATGGGTGCAAAGTAGACATCATCGGCACTGAGAAAAATTGTAATATAAATATGATATAATGCAAGATAATCATAAATAAGTCAAGGTACAGAATAAGACCTGAATCATCTCTATCATTACTTTATATAAAGAGTAAGTTAATTGAAATAAAAGTATAACATAAGGCAGCAACACATTTCAATATCATCGTACATAAGAGATACATAATTTAGAATCATAACGCATCATAAAACATCAGCACAAGCAAATACGAGTACAAAGTTGGGTCCCATATGCCAACTGGTGCATAAAGTAAAGAACTCGTCACAACATTCAATAATACCAGAGAGTACATCCAATATAAGAATAAATCAATCAATCAATATTAACACCCACCTCATCGTTGTTCAACCGTTACTCCACAACATACCATCAATCAATCATTTGCCAACGTCCATCATTTTAAACACATGATAATATACTCACAGCCATAATATCACCATCATTTAACAATATTAACATCAATATACACTAATCACATCTTACTAGCTAGTCAGCTCTCATTAACTAATCCATTTACTTACTAGCCATCAAATGACTTCTAGTTGTTATTTCACAACTATTTACCACATAACCTCATCTTCATTGGTTAACATCTAGTCATTAATTACCACTAACAAAATTTTAGAAACTAGGCTATATTTATCACTATACAATATTTTAGCAGCTAAGCATCATTTATTAACAAGCCATCACCATTAACCTAATTATTATTATCAACTAATCATCATGGTTGCAAATTATTGTTAATACTAGTCATCATTATAGACTAACCATCATTATCACTGGAAATTTATACCACTATTCATCATTTTTGCAAATGCTCAATTATCCAATAGTCATTATTAGCAACTTAAACAATATCTATCACTAAACCTCATTTAATGTTAATGTAATACCCCAAAAAATGCAAATCAATATTAGCACCATATTTTAAGCTTATTTATAGTAAATCATGGTTCTTTGGTAGTTTCATGATCAATTTGATGTCAATTAGGTCTCAAATACATCCTAGCTATTAGGCGAATCAAAACATTCCTCACCGATTGAATTCTTGGGAAGGATATTGGTATAGTCAACTTTAAATGAGAATATATCTCATTATACTATTAATTTTTGATATGAGATCATAAATATATATATAATTGAATTAGCTTTTCAATGATACCAACTTCATCCAAATCTAATATTGGAGCAAACAGTTATACCCATTTTACTCAAGAATGTTAGCCTGACAACTAAGTGACGACATGAGCAGATGGCTTATCACATATCTAACGACTTATCAGCTAATGTCATTATCCTTAGGTAGAAATTCATAAATTTCAGCATCAAGTGACGACATGAGCTGACGGCTTATCACATATGTGACGACATCAGCCCAATATCGTCAGCCGTAGAATTCAGCATTTTCCAACTGGTTTTGGAGGGATATTTTGGTATTTTCCCTTCACCCCAAAGCTCCATAAACATTGAATTCAGGATCCAATTTACCAAAATATATTCTTTTATCTCAAATTCTCTCAAAAAAAAGAAGAGAGGTTTCCAATTCAAGATCTAAATCTCAAGGATTCTTCCATCAATCTTCCCAAATCAAGTATCAAGGTATGTCATGTGTTGATTCATAAGTCTCTTTCACCCATGAAGCTCAAGAATCTCTTTTAAAAATCCAATATTAGTGTATTGATGAATGTTCATGATTTAAATTAAATTGAAATTCATGTTCATATTGTTGTGGGGTTTTGATTGATGTTTTAAAATACATATTCCAATAATTGACCCTAGTATATAAAGATTTGCATAATAATCATGATAAACCCCCTTCAATTTACAAGTTGATTGATGTATCCATGATTATTAGATATGTTGATGATGGTATAACCAAAGCATGCTCCCCATGTGTTTGACTAAATACCTAGGTGAAGGAAAAGTGTCATACTAGTATAATAATATGAAATCTCCACTCATGTACAAGTTTATCCACGTCAAGTGTTTGATAAAATGTCTTAGTCAATGAAGTATGGAGATATGTTTAGACATTATGGTGCTTTATAACTTGTACTTCATGAAATCTCCAACTTAATGTATTATGGATTGTGATGTTGGTTATGTATTTAAGAAAGTTATGCTTTGTCTGTTTCTTCCCATCGAGTCTCGGGGGTACTTGTACCCAAAAAATATAGTTTTTTTCTAGAGTTAGTGTCATGTTTGCATGATTTCCTCAGTCAATCCATGATCTATATAAATCAATCAGTCATGTGACTTAAAAAAGCTCAGTAATACAGTAATCTCAGTACTATTCTGTCAGTCAACGAAAACTTAGTTAATTCAGTCTAGTTCAGTTCAGTAATCCATGTTCTATGTCTATTTAGATGGGAGTAGGAATTAGTACCAAGTGAACCTAAGGATGGGAATACATACAATCAGATGAGGGTGTGATTCTTAGAAGTCATCCTTACATTCCAGAAATATATAGCCAGCATAGGTTGAGACATCAACACTGTCAGATGGGAGTTATTGAGGTAGATAAACACTGTCAGATGAGGGTACAACCATTATCTTTTAGGGACACTATCAGATGAGGAACACCCACAGCTTGTCTTTACCAGTGGTGCGGTACCGACAACCTTCCAATTGGGGTTACAGATTAGACCCCAACACAGCTATATTGCGTTATATGGGGCATGTCGATTAGATGACTACTTTCCCCAGTTTTAATTATAGATCAGGACTATCAGATACAGTCATTTAGTCTCATTAATAGAACTTAGATAGCTCTACAGAATTTAGGATTGTCAGATATACTCACCTCAGAACAGAATGGAACTCAGCTAGTTTCATCAGAAACTAGATTGTCGGATACAGTCGCTCAGTATTAGTTATTTTAGTTATACGGTTAACATTATATAATGTTATCAGTACTCAAATTCAATAATCATGTTATCACAAACTCAGTTACAGTTATTATATATTCATGCATGTATTCTCACGTTTATGTTGTTTAGTCAGTTAGTATAGTTCATGCATGTGAACCCTTTGCATTCAGCCTAGCTCACACACATACCAGTACATTCAATCATACTGACGCATTTGCACTATGGTGTTTTATACCATAGGATCAGAAGCATGAACTCCATAGAAGAGTAGCATTCCGGTACTTAGCAGTCAGAGTCAGCAGTAAGTCCATATCCTTCGAGGACATGAGCATTATCTTATGATTTCAGTACTTAGTTTATTTCGGTAATTGGAGTTAGTTCAGGATATGTCCTATCAACTCCTTATTCAGACAGTTAGAGGCCCTTCAGACAATCATGTTCAGTCAGTTTATTAGTTTGTTTTAGGTATTTCATACCCCACACATATGTTATATTTTATTAGATATCGTGTCTTAATTTTGAACCTTACGGACTTACAACTTTTATTTCCATATTTACACAGTATATTATGCAGTGTTTAGGTACAGATATCAGTCATGGGTTAGCTTATGGTCCTTTGGGGTCATGAACACCGTGTAGTGTTTCGGGTACCAGATTCGAGGCATTACAAAGTTGGTATCAGAGCCTAAGATTCATTAGTGTCCTAGGAAGTCTAAAAGCTACATCTAGTAGAGTCTTATGCATGGGTGTGTTGTGCGCCATATTTATGTGCAGTAGGCTATAAGATGTTTTAGGAATAATTTTCCTTCTTTTAGTATTCATGTCATGCCAGTGAGCATAATCTTAAGCTAATCTCTCAGTCTAATATGTTTCTCCCTTTTTCTAAACGGGAATCAGCCAAGCCCTCAGCTCGAAGATCCTTTGGGCAAACATGTTTCTTATGCAGAGTTCAGAGCTGCATTCACTACTCTTGCTCAGTCAGTTGCTGCTCAGAATGAATGACCAGCTATTATTCTGACAAACCTAGTGGCCAATTCAGCTGCAGCCAGGATTTGGAACTTCACCCAAATAAATCCTCCATCTTTTCTTGGGTATAAGTCAGATAAGGACCCTCAGCAATTCATCAATTAGGTTTATAAGGTTATAGACATCATGGGGGTTACTCCTAGTGAGAGTGTTGAGCTAGCTTCATATTAGTTGTAGGATGTTTCCCACACTTGGTAAAAGCAGTGGAACTCAGAAAGGTCAGCTGATGCAGGACCTATAGAGTGGGAGGAGTTTGTCACTGTATTCTAAGAAAGGTTCTTTGCCTTAGAGATGAGAGAAGCTAAGGTGTTAGAATTTATCAACCTCAGGCAGGGAAATATGAAAGTGAAAGAGTAGTCTCTTAAGTTTGCTAAGTTATCCAGATATGCCCCTCATGTGGTTGCAGATAGCAAGGCCAAGATGAGTAAGTTTATTTTTGGGGTAAATGATAGAAGTTTATTTTTGGGGTAAATGATAGTGTGTTCAATGAGTGTAGGTCTGTGATATTGAATAGTGACATGACTTTAGCTAGGCTTATGACTTATTCTTAGCAGATAGTGGAGCAAAATATTAAGATAATAGAGAAGCAGAATAAGAAAGCAAGGATAGGTAGTTTCAACTTTGCTCAGCCCAAATCAAAAGGAGGAAATCATTCTCAATTTCATCCTAAGTCATTAGTTCCAGTGCCTTTTTTTACTAGTGCACAAGCTCCTAAGTTCAGGGATGGTAATATAGATAGGGTGCCAGGCTCTAATTCTCGGGGCAGTGTCAGTAATGCTCGAACTAATCCCCTTTGTCAGACTTGTAGTAAGAACCAAAAGGGTGTTTGTAGAGCTGGCACTGATGTGTATTTTAGATGTGGAAAGCCAAGATATAGAGTCAAATATTATCTTCAGTCAGGTCATCAGGGTCAGCAGAAACATTCCTCAGCTTAGTTTGATCGCCCAAATCAGCAGGGTACCACTTCTAGTGCTACTAGTGGGTAATGCCAAATAGACTTTATGCTTTCCAGTCCCGACAGAATCAAGAAAATTCTCCTGGTGTGGTTACTAGTATGTTACAGATCTTTAACTTGTATGTTTATGCTTTACTAGATCCATGTGTTTCCTTCTTTTTTGTTACTCCTTATATAGCAGGCGATTTTAGAATTAGTCCCAAAATTCTAGCAGAGCCCTTTTCAGTCTCTACCCCAGTGGGTAAAACCATCATAGCCCGATGGGTGTACAGGAACTGTCCGGTTATGATATTTCAAAAAATCATTTCAGTAAACTTAGTCGAATTAGAGATGACTAATTTTGATGTCATTCTCGTCATGGATTGGATTAACTCCTTCTATGCCATAGTCGACTTCAGAAATAAGATAGTCCAGTTTTGATTTTTGAATGAACCCATCTTAGATTGGAGGGGAAGTACTTCACCATTCAGAGGTCATCTTGTTTCCTTACCTTTGAGCAAGGAAAATGATGTCTAAAGGATGTGTTTATCATCTTGTTTGAGTTAAAGACACTATTTCTGGAACTCCCAGTCTCTATTCAATCCCACTCGTGAATGAATATTCTGATGTCTTTCCCAAAGATCTTCCCAGAATTTCTCCCGAAAGGGAAATAGACTTTGGCATTGATCTTCTTCCAAATACTCAGCCTATATCTATTCTTCCATATAAAATGGCACCAACAAAACTTAGAGAATTGAAAGAGCAGTTGAAGGATCTCTTATATAAGGGGTTCATCAGGCCTAGCGTGTCCCCGTGGGCACACCAGTTTTATTTGTGCACAAGAAAGATGGTTCTCTCATAACATGCATTTATAAGTATCCACTTCCTCGTATTAATGACTTGTTTGACCAACTTCAGGGTTCTAGCTATTTCTCTAAGATAGACCTCATATCAGACTATCATCAGCTCAGAGTCAGGGTATGTGACGTTCCAAAAACATCTTGTCGAAATTGGTATGGTCACTTTGAATTCCTATTCATATCTTTTGGTCTTACTAATTTCCCAGCAGCTTTCATAAACTTGATGAACCTGGTGTTCAACCAGTACTTGAACATTTTCATCATAGTCATTATAAATGATATTCTGGTCTATTCCCGCAGTGAGCATGATCATGCAGACCATCTCTGAAGTATACTTCAAACTCTCAAACATCATCAGCTATTCATCAAATTCAGTAAGTGTGAGTTTTGGCTAAGGTCAGTAGCATTCCTTGATCACATCATTTCCTGTGATGGCATTAGGGTTGATTCTCAAAAGACTGAAGCAGAAAGAAATTGGCCTCGCCCTATATATCCATTAGATATCAGGAGTCTCTTGGGTTTGGCTGGCTATTACAGATAGTTTGTTGAGGGATTTTCTTCTATTGCATTCCCTATGTACAGATTGACTCATAAGGTCAAGTTTTAGTGGTCAGATCTTTGTGAGAGGATTTTTCAGGAGCTGAAGACTCAACTCACCTCAGCTCTCATTCTAGCTCTTCCAGATGGTTCAGATGGGTTTGTAGTATAATGTGATACATGTAGAGTAGGTTTGAGTTGTGTCCTCGTGCAGCATGGCAAGGTCATAGCCTACGCCTCCAAACAGCTTAAACCCCATGAGAAGAATTATCCGACTCATGATCTTGAGTTAGCATCCGTAGTATTTTCCTTAAAGATTTGGAGGCATTATTTATACGGTGTTCATATAGATGTGTTCACAGTCCATAAGAGCCTTTAGTATGTATTCTCTCATAAATATCTTAACCTCTGCCAGAGAAGGTGGTTAGAGATCTTAAAAGATTTCAACATGAGTGTCCTTTATCATTCGAGCAAGGCCAACGTAGTGGCCGAGACTCTCAGTAGACTGTCCATGGGTAGTGTTACTCATGTTGAGGACAGTAAGAAGAAGTTAGCTCAGGATATACATCAGTTTCCCAGACAAGGTGTTCACTTATTCGATACAGAGGAGGTTGATGTATGGGTTTAGAGTAGTTCAGAATCATCTCTAATTTCTGAGATGAAAGACAAGCAAGATAGAGATCCTAGTCTAGTCAAGTTAAAAGAGTCAGTCAAGGATCAGAAGGTTGAGGTTTTCTCCCAAGAGGGATATAGTGTTCTATGTTATCATGGTTGTGTGTGTGTTCCAAGTGTAGATAACTTGAGGCAGCAAATTCTTGTAGAAGCACATGGTATGTGCTACTCTATTCATCCAGGGTCCACAAATATGTATCGCGACTTGAGGGAGATCTATTGGTGGAGTTGGATGAAAAGAGATATTACAGAGTTTGTGGCTAAGTGCTCTACACGTTAGCAGGTTAAGATATAGCATCAGATGCCTAGTGGTCCCATGTAAAAGTTCATTATTCCCACCAGGAAATGGGAAGAAGTGAACATGAACTTTGAGATAGTTTTGCCACGTACTCACCGTCAACATGATTTAGTTTGGGTCATTGTAGAAAGAATGATAAAATTAGCTCATTTCCTTCCAGTTCATACCTCTTATTCAGTCGAGGACTACGCCAAACCTATATCAGAGAGTTGGTCAGATTACATGGTATTCCATTGTCCATTATTTCAAACAGAGGTACCCAGTTCACCTCTCACTTTTAGAAAGTTTTCCAAAAGGGTCTTGGTACCCAAATTTATCTTGGTACAGGCTTTCATCCCCAAACAGATGGTCAAGAAGAAAGGACCATTCAGACCTTGGAGGATATTCTAAGGGCATGTGCAATTGATTTCAAGGGAAGTTGGAATGACGACTTTCGTTTGATTGAGTTTGCATACAACAACAGCTATCGTTCCAATATTCAGATGGCTCCATTCGAAGATCTCTACGGTAGGAGATGCAAATCTCCAGTCAGTTGGTTTGAAGTTAGTGAGGCCTCATCATAGGGCCTGACTTGGTATTCGATGCCTTAGAAAAAGTTTAGTTGATCAGAGAAAGACTTTGGGCAGCTCAAAGCCGACAGAAGTCTTATGCAGATATACGTAGAAAGGATCTCCAGCTCAAAATTGGTGACTTTGTCTATCTAAAGATCTCTCCCATGAAGGGAGTGAAGACATTCAGCAAGAAAGGAAAGCTTAGTCCCAAATATGTTGGTCCCTTAAAAATTCTCAGTCTCTTCGGCAAAGTAGCTTATGAGCTCGCATTGTCTACAGATCTAGCCTCAATTGACCCAGTCTTCTATGTATCTTTGCTCAAGAAGTGCATAGGTGACCCAGTAGATGTAGTCCCTATTCAGAGCATAGATATTCAAAACAGTCTCTCTTATGAAAAATTCCAGTCGTAATCCTTGACTAACAGATTCGTAGACTAAGGAACAAAGAAGTTCCTCTAGTCAAAGTTCTTTAGTGGAATCAGTCCATTGAAGGAGCTACTTGGGAAGAAAAAGTAGACATACGAACCAAGTAACCTTACCTCTTCTCCACAAACTCAGACTCAGCTAAAGGTAATAATTTTCCTTAAGCTTATCAGTTTCATGTTCAGATTTTCATTATAAACTTGGTACCAAGTACCATTACATATTTAGTCATGCATTCATGTGTCAGCTCAGTCATGTATTCATGCATCAGCTATACATGTTCAATATGATAAAACCAGCTTATTTGTCATGTCAGTCATGAAATCATGCTTCAGTTGAGCATGTCCAGAATGTACATTCAATTATCATTTCTCTCAGTCTAATCAGTCTCATTCAAGGATGAATGTTCCCAAGGGGGAGATATTGTAATACCCCAAGAAATGCAAATCAATGTTAGCACCATATTTCAATATTATGCATAGAACATCATGGTTATTTTGTAGTTTTATGATCAATTTTGATGTCAATTAAGGTCTCAAATATGCCCTAGCTATTAGGCGAATCAAAACATTCTTTACCGGTTGAATTCTTGGGAAGGATATTGGTATAGTCAACATCAAATAAGCATATCTCTTGATATACTACAAATTTTACAGCTCATTACCCACCAACAGATATATAAGTGAATTATCTTTCCAACAATACCAATTTTGTCCAAATCTAATATCAAAGCAAAAAGTTATACACATTTTACTCCAGCATGTTACCCTAGCAACTAAGTGATGACATGAGATGACAGCTTATCACATTTTTAACAACTTATCAGCTAATGTCATAAGACTTAGGTAGACAGTCATAAATTACAACATCAAGTGATGACATAAGCTAATGGCTTATCACATATGCGATGACATCAGCCCAATGTCATCAGCCGTAGAATTCAGCATTTTCCAAATGGTTTTGGAGGGGTATTTTGGTATATTTCCTTCACCTCAAAGCTCCATAAACACTGAATTCAGCCTCCATTTCACCAAAATATATTATTTTCTCTCAAATTATCTCAAGAGCAAGAAGAGGCATTTCCAATTCAAGATCCAAATCTCAAGGGTTCTTCCATCAATCTTCCCAAATCAAGAATCTCTTTTCAAAATCCAAGATTTGTGTATTGATGAATGTTCATGATTCAAATTGAATTGAAATTCATGTTCATGTTGTTGTGGAGTTTTGATTCATCTTTTCAATTACATATTCCAATGATTGACCCTAGTATATGAAGATTTGCATAATAATCATGATAAACCCCCTTCAATTTACAAGTTGATTGATGTATCCATGATCATTAGATGTGTTGAGGATGGTATAAACAAATCATGCTCCCCATGTGTTTGAATAAATGCCTATGTGAAGGAAAAGTGTTATACTAGTATAATAATATGAAATCTCCATTCATGTACAAGATTATGCACGTCAAGTATTTGATGAATTGTCTTAGTTAATGAAGTATGGATATATGTGTAGCCATTGTGGTTCTTTAGAACTTCTACTTGATGAAATCTCCAACTTTTTGTATTATGGATTGTGATGTTGGTCATGTATTCAAGAAATTCATGCTTTGTTAGTTTCTTCCGATCGAGTCATGGAGGTACTTGTACCCAAAAAATATTGTTGTGTGCCTAGAGTTAGTGTCATGTTTTCACGATATGTTGGTCATGTTTTCAAGAAAGTCATGCTTTGTTAGTTTCTTCCCATCGAGTCATGGAGGTACTTGTACCCAAAAAATATTGTTGTGTGCCTAGAGTTAGTGTTATGTTTTCACGATATGTTGGTCATGTTTTCAAGAAAGTCATGCTTTGTAAGTTTCTTCCCATCGAGTCCTGGGGGTAATTGTACCCGAAAAATATTATTATGTGCCTAGAGTTAGTGTCATGTTTTCACGATATCCTCAGTCAAGCCATGATCCATAGAACTCAGTCAGTCATGTGACTCAGGAAAGCTCAATAATACAGTAATCTCAGTACTATTCATCAGTCAACAGAAACTCAGTTAATTCAGTCCAATTCTGTTTAGTAATCCATGTTCAATGTCTATTCAGATGGGAATAGGAATTAGCACCGAGAGAACCCAAGGATGGGAACACACACTGTCAGATGAGGGTGTGATTCTTAGAAGTCATCCTTGGATTCTAGAACTATGTAGCCAGCATACATTGAGACATCAACACTGTCAGATGAGGGTTGTTAAGGTAGATAAACACTAATGAGGGTCCCACCGTTCTCTTTTAGGAAAACTATCAGATGAGGGTCCTACCGTTCACTTTTGGAGACACTTTCAGATGAGGGTCACCTACAGTTTGTCCTTACCAGTGGCACGATATTGACACCCTTCTAATTGGGGTTACAGATTGGACCCCAACACATCTATATTGTGTTCTATGGGGCATATCGATTAGATGACTACTTCCTACAGTTTTAGTTACAGATTAGGACTTTCAGATTCAGTCATTCAGTCTCAGTAATAGAACTCAGATAGTTATACAGAATTTAGGACTGTCAGATACAGTCACCTCAGAAAAGAACGAAACTCAGCTAGTTCCGTCAGAAACTAAACTGTCGGATATATTCTCTCAATATTAGTTATTTTAGTTATAAGGTTATCCGTATCTCATGTTATCAGTACTCAGATTCAGTAATCATATTATCACAAACTCAATTATAGTTATTATGTATTCATGCATGTATTCTCACGTTCATGTTGTTCAGTCAGTTAGTATAGTTCATGCATATGAACCCTTTGCATTCAGCCTACCTTACATGCATACCAGTATATTCAATCGTACTGACATATTTGAGCTACGGTGTTTTATACCATAGGTTCAGAAGCACGAGCTCCATAGCATCAGTAGCATTCTAGTACTCAACAGTTAGAGTTAGCAGTGAGTCCTCATCTTTCGAGGACATGAGCATTATCTTATCATTTTAGTACTTAGTTTATTTTAGTAGTTGGAGTTAGTTGGAGACATGTCCCATCAACTCCTTATTCAGGCAGTTAGAGGCTTTTCAGACTATTATGTTCAGTCAGTTTATTAGTTTTTTTTAAGGTACTTCATACCCCACACAGATGTTATATTTTATTAGATATTGTGTCTTAGTTTTAAACCTTACGGCCTTACAACCTTTATTTCCGCATTTACTCAGTATATTATGCAGTGTTCAGGCACAGATATCAGTCATGGTTTAGTTTGTGGTCCTTTGGGTTCATGAGCACCGTGTAGCATTCTGGGTACCCGATTCGGGGTGTTACAGTTAAACATCAACAATACCACTTTACGAACATTTATCAGTAGTGGAATGTAATCGGTATCCATAATATCAACAACATACCCAAAGTATACATTAATTCATATATATATATATATACATATATTTATATTTATATAGGGCTAGGGACTTGAACCGACAGATATACACATAGGCACATCAATTTAATCATCCTCCGACCTTGCTAGGTGTATATCATCATAATCAATATCCTTCAGCCTTGATGTGTGTAAACATATCATCATCATATCCTCCGGACTTATTGGATATCATTACATCATCATAATATCCTCTGGCAATGTCGGGTATAAATATATCATCATAATATTCTCCAGCCTTGTCGGGTATCATTGCGTCATCATAATATCCTCCAGCCATGCTGGGTATCATCATATCCAATTCAATATCGATATTAAGGAGAAATACCCACAAGGGCTAAAGAAAAGAACAAGCCCCACGAGGGCTAAAGCAAAGAAAAATAAAAGGAGAAGCAAGAAGAGTATACCTTTATATTTCCTCATTCATCATCAATGTCACATTATCAATAAGTACATATATAAATGTAATATAAATATTATAGGTTATAAGGAAATAATCTATGTCCATTAGACCATGAGCATAACCATAAGAATTATCTTTAGTAATGACCCATAAGTAACCTACTCATTGGCCCACTATTAGCATAAAGAAAGTTTATCACTAACTTGAACAATAACAAATCCATGGCATAATCTATAGCTTATTCATAGCATAGTCGATATCGTGCATTATGGCTTAGGCCATGTTATAGTCAAGGGATCATTCAATAAGGTGTTCGTTGGCCCAATTAATATCCAAGAAATGGCCTAATCAATAGCCCAAGTTATAGCTAAATCCATGGCTTAATTAATAACATAGTCATAGGATTCATTAATAGCATTAATAATAGCTCATTATGGCATCATCAATAATTGTAGTCAATTAGACCATAAGCATTAGTTCTAATGGCATCACCATAATTTACTACCATGGTTCCTCAATATTTCCTCAAGGGGCATTTTCTAGACATTTTATAAACATTTGTGAGTCTCACAAGGACTACCTCAATCTTTGCTTAAGATGGGTCAAGGGTCTACTACTAGATTCCCCAATATACCTTCTAAGTTTATTTCTACCCCAAACTAGGCTAAGGTATCTAAAATTCAACTCTTAGATGTATTACAAGCCACCGTTAAGTCCAAGGTAGGGATCCCCTACTCAAATACTATCACTAAGTCCATTAGAAATAAAGTAACTCCATTAGATTAAGCAACTAAGGCCAATCTTGCCCTAAGCATGAGTGACAAGGTCACTTCCATCTAACTAGAGTAATTTTAAGCATTCTCATACTAAACATGAGACATTGAGTCTAATCCATTAAGGTTCAAGACAACAAGCTATGCATTTAACTATACAGGTTCAAATGACCTAAAAGAACCAACTAACCATAAGTCATGTATAATCATCAAACAAACACCTAAAACCCCTCCCAATCTAACAAGATATCATAATAAAACTATGACAAAGCTCATTTTAACTAGTGATAAACCTAACCTTCCTCAAATCTGAAGAATGCTCAACAATTTGCTAAACCTTCACTTTATCCTTTTGAAAAGCCTCTTCAAGATGCCAAGCTATTAAAACCACATCCTACACGTTAATACAAAAATATTGATTCCCATATTGCACCATTATACTTTGGGTCCAAAAATTATGTCAAAACCCATGTAGGTACCACTCATGGAAAAATACATTTTCGAAACCAACCCATCATGATATCAAGCTCGTGGAATCGAACCCCTCAAAAATAGGTGAAAAAAAAAGCTAAGTTTCGTCTAAAATCAAGCCCTAAAGAATTCGGGGCTTTGGTAAAAAATTCAAGGAAGTCAAGCATGAATTTAAAGGAATTTTACCTTAAATCCAAGGATATTTGCAAAAATATATGTTAATCAAGCTCTCAAGTCACCCTAAAGACTCAATTTCAAGTTATCACACTCTTTTAGGGTTTCTAGGTCTCAAGGATGAGTCAAAAATTGCCAAAACACGGCCTGAAGGGTCCTTTTATACCCATACCAGGTGTCCAAGTATGGTTATCACACAATGGGGTATGCAATTGCACTATTCAAGTGTAGGAGCAGGTACGAAGATCGCCATCCTCCCTTGTGATTGCAGTATCCTCTCCGGCACCACATATCACCTGAAACTTGGACAATATTCCAAGTTTCCACTAAGGCATCAGGATTTATTTGAAATCCAATTTATGCAAATAAACTATGTAACCACACTAAATTCGACATTCTGAATGCAATGGAAAAGTTGTAGTTTCCATCCGAGGATATTTTGGATAAATGTAGGTCCCACACCCATATTTCTAATTTTCCAACGTTTTGATCAATAGGCCAAAATGATCTTAGTTGTATCCGAAATCGAACCAAAGGTATACCTAGCCAAAAATTGATATTCTAGAGTTGTTGGCACAGTTGGAATTTGCATCCAAGATTGTATTATAGAAGCTTTTACTCGGTGGCCATTTGGAACCAGCAAAGACTTTCAAATAAGAAATTGGCTCTAAAAACCAAACGAAACTGCCCAGTAATTGAACAATCAGTTCCAGCAGGTCATAAATGACTTGTGGTAGCTATGAAAATTTCTAACGAGGAAAATAAGAACAAATATGTAAAATGACTTGAAGGTTCATAACAATATCAACTGTTAAAGGAACTTTCGTCCCTAAAAGTTAGAGATCAAAATATACCTAAAGTCTTGAATAGGTGAGGATACTGAGCCCGCATCTCGCTCTCGATCCCCTAAGTGGCCTCCTCCACAAGGTGGTGTCTCTGTTAAACCTTAACTATAAGAATCTCCTAGTGCACAACCGCCTACTATCCAAAATAAGCATCGGCTTCTCTACAAAGGACAAATGCTCATCCAACTGGACTGAGTCCAATCTAAGAACATGAGAAGGATCAGGATTATATCGCCATAACATAGAGACATAGAAAACTGAATGAATAACGGAAAAATTTAGAGGTAAAGCTAACTCAAAAGATACCTCACCAATAACGCAAAGAATCTCAAAAGGAACAATATATCTCGAATTGAGCTTACCCTTTCTCTCAATCCTCACCACACCCTTCATGGGAGATACATGGAGGAATACATGATCACCAACTCCAAATCTCAAGGCATGGAGCCTATGGTCTGCATAGACTTTCTGCCTACTCGGAGACGCTCTAAACATATCTTGAATCACCCTGACTCTATCCAATGACTCCTGAAGTATACAAGTACCACGGGGCCTAACCTCAGAAGTCGCAAACCATCCAATTGGAGAACAATATCTCCTACCATACAAAGCCTCAAAAAATGCCATCTCAATACTGAATGATAACTATTTTTATAATCAAATCTGCTAAGGCTAAGTACTACTCCACAGGCACCCAAAATCCATAATGCAAGATCAAAACAAATCCTCAAGAACCTAAACAGTTCACCCGGACTGACCATTAGTATGGGATGAAAGATTATGCTCAAATCCACCACAGTGCCTAATTTCTTCTATAAGGCTCTGGAAAACCTCAAAGTGAACACGGAACCATAGTACGAAATGATACATATGGGCAGACCATGAAAATAGTCAATTGATCCACAATGACCTATATACCATCGGAACTATGGGAAGAACGAGTCAAACCACTAACAAAAACAATGGTAATCCATTCCCCTTTCAACTCAGGAATGGGTAACCTCTGAGTCAAAACACGTGGTCACTAGTGCTTGGCCTTTACCTGCTGACAACAAAGGTAACAAACTACAAAGTCTTCCACATCTCTCTTCATACAACACCACTAATAATAATGTCTCAAATCCTTATACATCTTCGCCATGTTGGGGTGAACATAATATCTAGAGTCGTGAGACTAATGCAAAATTAATTAAATCAAGTCATCCAGTAAAGGAACACAAATATGGCCATCAAACCACAAAATACCCTCAGAATAAATGGTGTTCCTCTCGAACTCACCATTAAACACCTGATCATTAAGAAAGGTAAGCTTTCTATCCTCATAGTAATGATCATGAATCTGCTCAAATAGTGAGGACCGCATCCATACTAACCAAAATTATCCTAGGATCCAAACTATCAAGGCGAACCATCAAGTTAGATAAGGAATGAATGTATTGTGCTAAAGCCTCTAAGAAACTTAAATACAAGCCAATCTACCCATACTCACTACCCTGTGGGTCAAGGCATCTGTAACCACATTTTCCTTGTTCGGATGATAGAAGATGAAAATATCATAGTCCTTGAGTAACTCCATCCACCTATTTTGTCGAGCATTAAGCTCTCTCTAAGTCATAAGATACTGAAGACTATGATAATCGATGAAAATCTTACAATGTACACCATACAAATAATGCCTCTAAATCTTAAGCATGAAAATTACCATAGTAAACTCTAAATTATGAGTGGGGTAGTTTCGCTCATGCACCTTGAGATTTCTAGAATCATAAGCAATAACCTAACCCTGCTGCATTAATAAACAACCTAGACCAAGGCCAGAAAAATCACTAAACACAGTGAATCCCTTGCCCTCAACAGAAAGAGCTAACACAAAAGCTGAAGGAAAGAAGTCCTTGATCTTTCCAAAGCTCGACTCACACTCCTCAAACTATTGGAAAAGAACCTCCTTTCTCATCAATTTAGTCATAGGGGCTGAAATAATGATATGCCAAACCAATGAATTTACAAACCTTAGTAGGAGATGTAGGTTTAGACTAATCACGAATTGCCTCAATCATTGTAAGGTCTACCATAATACCTTCCTTAGATACCACATGTCCAAGATATGTCACCAACTCAAGACAAAACTCACACTTGGAGAGCTTGGAAAAATGCAAATGATCTCTCAAAGTCTGGAGCATGATCCTCAAATTTTGCGCATGTTCCTTCCTATTCCTCGATTATACAAGGATGTCATCCCTGAACACTATCACGAATGATTCCAAATAAGGCCTGAACACTCGGTTCATCAAATCCATAAATGTTGTTGAGGTATTAGTCAACCCAAAAGACATCACTAAGAACTCATAATGACCATAATAGGTCCTAAAAGCTATCTTTTGGAATTCTCATCCCGAATCCTCAATTGATGATAACCAGACCTTAAATCAATCTTAGAAAACATGGATTCACCCTGAAGTTGGTCAAACAAATTAACAATGTGAGGTATAGGATAATGATTGTTCACCATCAGATTATTAAGTTGCTTATAATCAATGTACAAATGCATGGAACCATCCTTCATTTTGACAAACAATACAGGATCTCCCCATGGAGATACACTTGGTCTAACAAAAATCTTACCAAGAAGATACTGAAGCTAAGAATTTAGCTCCTGAAGTTCAGTAGGAGTCATACGGTAAGGTTCCATAGAAATTGGTCAGGTGCTAAGCTCGAGATCAATAGCAAACTCAATCTGACAGATAAGGGGAATACCAGGCAGGTCGGTAGGGAACACATTAGAAACTCACAAACAACAAGAACAGAGTCAATTGATGGACTCTCTATACTAGTACCACAAATAAAAGTGAGATAAGACTCACAAACCCTAGAAATAAGTCTACTAGCACACAATAAGATATAATCCCCATTGGTTTATGGCTAACAGCCCCCTGCCACATGAATGGGGGTATGTGGCATGCCTAAGGTAACAATCTTGGAAAAATAATTCATGACCGCATAATAGTTGGATAACCAGTCAATGACCAAAATCACATCAAAATCCACCATATACAGAATAAAAAGGTCAGCATGAGTATCAACATCACTAACTATCATGTCACAAGATATGAATACTCGATCTACTACTAATGAATCACCCACGGGAGTAGATACGCGTAATAGCACAAATAATGAATCATAAGACAACTCCAACCATGGTGCATAACAAGAAAAATTATAAGAATAAGTGGATCTCAAATCAAATAAAGCAAGGTCCAACTGGCAGCTCACCAAAATCATAAATGTAGCTACAGCATTTGTACTCTCAGCCTCGGGTCTAGCAGGTGCTGCATACAACTAAACATACATACCACCTGGATAGGCACTTGATTGGCCGCTTATCCTTCCTACTAGAGCGCCTCCTCGAGTATCCTACAAACCACCTTTACAATCATGAGAACCACCTCTAGCTGAGCGATAAACTGCTTTAATTGGGAAAGCACCCTATTCTGAAAAACAATCGCCCTACGATAAGGGAAATCTCATGAACAATGACAAAGAAGTCCACAAGTAAAAATAGAAAACATAAGCTAAACCAGAACCTACAGATCTAGCAGGCCCAGAATAACCAACACATCTATACTTACCAGAAAGTAAACCCCTCAAAGACTAACCACTGCCCTTACCAGCGCGATCACAAGTAATAGATTAACCTCTGTCAGTAATCAAAAGAGATACCTAAACCAGTCGACAAGGCTGACTCTAAGGCTTAAAAGATGGATGTAGAGAATGCCTACTCTGAGAGCTACCATTTCTGAGTTGGGAACTATGATGGCTCCTACTGAATCTACCCTGAAACCTATGTCTCTTATCACGACCCTCATGATGCATCTCCTATATCACCCTAGCATGATATGAAACATCAATGAAAGACCTACCCATAGCGACCAAACTTTGAGTAGACATACGAATGGGGAGTCTCAACCCCCTAACAAAGCAACAAACCCTCTCATAATCAGTATCAAAAATAAAAGTTGCATACCTAGCCAACTCATGAAATTGAGCCATATACTCTATAACTATCATTGAGCCCTGCTCCAATATAGGGAACTAATCCCTCAAACAATCTCTAAGGATTTGAAGCATATACTTCTCCAAGAACATCTTAAAGAACTGAGTCCAAGACAAGGGAGATAATCCAGCTGGTCTAGAAGCGAACCTCTTCATCAATGACAATCAGATAAGTCCAACTAAAATATGGTGTACTCTATTCCACGAGTCTCATAATGATAAAACCACGAAGCCTATCCTTACGAGCAATTAGAAACTCATATCCATCTTCTCCTTGAGAACCAAAAAATCTACGCTAAGATAATCTTAAGAATCTAACCAACATCTTCTTCTTCTCAAAAGACATAGTAGGCTGAGAAACTACCGACTAAGCAACTACCATTACAAGAGAAAACTTAACTTTGGGATTTGCAGCTATAGGTTGTGCCCCGCCTTAGTACCACTTTGATCATTAGACTGTGCACCATCAGATAGAATACCACCAACTATCCCCAAAAGTTGAATCAATATATCTCTAAGAAAAGAAAAAAAATAAACCCTGGTGGAGCTTGGGTTGGTCCCTAGCCTACCCCTGGCTATGGCAGAAGAATCTTTAGCTCAGGTATAGGAATACGGACTAGGGAAGGCATCCTATCCTAGACCTTAATTGGGGACACATCATGAGGTTGTCCACAATCTCTAGGTCTTGGGACCCTTGACTCGTGTAGTAATAGCATATGTCCAGTCCATCACTAAAAGAGTAAAGTAAAAGGAATACTTCTACAAACCATATTAGACTCTTAGCATGATATGAGTGAAAGAAGCAAAGAATTCGTAAGAATACCTATAGCCTCCTGAATATAGGAAATAGATGTAAACATTCTAATCCACAGGACTCTACTAGACACTTGTTTTTGTACAAACAATGCCGAAAATCTAGGCTTTGATACCAATTAGTAACAACCTAATTTATGAGTCATAATGGAACCCACAAAATCACGCCAATAGGTAAGCCAAACTATAACCCGGAGCTAACATACTGCTTAATTCGATAATAAATTCCCAACATAGGCCAAATTTAATAAACACAAGTTAAAATATAAACAAAGTGTTCTAAATAAAAAATGAGTCAGCATATGAATACTAATACCAAGACCTGGTAGAGCTAGTATAAAAGCATCTAAATGCCAATAATACAGCCCAAGAGACATAGAATAAAGCCTTCACATATTTCTTAATACAAAAGACTGAATAATAATAAGATAAAAGGAAATGGGTGACACTAAACTCTAAGCGCTCAACCTATCTCCGTAAGATTAACTCTATATGAACAACGATCAGCAGCGATAACTAGTACTTGAATTTGCACCAAAAAGGTTTAGAAGTGTAGTATGAGTACCAAAATATGGGTACTCCGTAGGCATCATCGGTTGATTAAGTTAAATCATAATATAAAGATGATATAATGCAAGATAATCATAACTAAGTCAAGGTACAGAATCAAACCTGAATCATTTCCATCATCACTATATATAAAGAGTAAGTAAATCAACATAATAATATAACATAAGGCAACATCACATGTCAACATCGTCATACATAAGAGATAGATAATTCTAAATCATAATGTATCATAAAGCATAAGCACAAGTAAACACGAGTATAAAGTTGGCTCCCATGCGCCAACTAGTGCATATAGTAAAGAACTCATCATAGCATCCTATATTACTGGAGAGTACATCTAACAGAAGAATAAATCAATCAATAAATATTAATACAAACCTCATTATTATTCAACTATCATTCCACAACATACCATTAATCAGTTATTTGCCAACGTTCATCATTTTCTAACACATGACGATATACTCACAACCCTAATATCATAATCATTTAACAATATTAACATCAATATACACCAATCAAACCTTACTAGCAAGTCAACTCTCATTAACTAATCCATTTACTTACTAACCATCAAACGACTTCTAGTTGTTATTTCAAAACTATTCACCACATAACCTTTTATTCATGGGTTATCATCTAGTCATTAATCACCACTAACTAAATTTTAAGAACTAGCCTATATATATCACTAAGAAATATTTTAGCAGCTAAGCATCATTTATTAACTAGCCATCACGATTAACCTAGTCATCATTATCAACTAAACATCATGGTTTCTAATCATTGTTAATACAAATAATCATTATAGACTAACCATCATTATCACTGGCCATTTATACCCTTATCATTGTCTCTAATACTCGACTATCAATTAGTCACTATTAACCACTTAAACAATATCTATCACAAATCCTCATTTAATGCTAAACATCAACTATACCACTTTATGAATATTTATCACTAGTGGGCTGTAATCAGTATCCATAATACCAACAACATACCAAAATTATACATATGTATATAAATAATCATGTGATTGCCATACATTGGGATAGCCTAACTCAAACCGGTAGATGTACTTATTGGCACATCAACTTAATCATTCTCTAGCCTTACTATTGTATAAAAATCTTATCATAATATCCTCCGCCCTTATCGGGTATCATCATATCATTATAATATCTTTCGGCCATGTCAGGTATAAATATATCATCATAATATCCACCAGCCTTATCGGGTATCATCACATCATCATAGTATTCCTTGACTATGTCGAGCATCATCATCATATCCAATTCAATGTTAATAATAAAGAGCAAACCCCATAAGGGTAAAGGAAAGAAAAAGCCCCACGAGGGAAAAAGTAAAGAAACATAAATGGACAAGCAAGAAGATCATACCTAAATATTTCCTCGTTCATGATCAATGTCATATTATCAATAAGTGTATGTATATGTAATATGAATATTATAAGTTAAAAGCCAATAATCTAGTCCATTAGACCATGAGCATAACTATAAGCATTAGCATGAGTAATGGCCTACAAGTAACTTATTAATTGCCACCAATAGCATAAAGAAAGTTTATCACTAACTTGAGCAATAGAAAATTCATGGCATAATCTATAGCTTATTTATAGCATAGTCGATATCGTACTTTATGGATTAGGCCATATTATAGTCAAGAACTCATTCAATAAGGTACTTGTTAGCCTAATCAATAGCCAAGCAGTGGCCTAAATAATATCCCGAGTAATGGGTAAATCCATGGCTTAATTAATAACATGGTCATGGGCTTCTTTAATAGCATAAATAATAGGTCGTTACGAAATCATAAATAATTGTAGTCAATTAGACTATAAGCATTAGTTCTATTGGAATCACCTTAATTTACTACCAAGGTTCCTCAATAATTCCTCAAAGGGCATTTTCTAGGCATTTCATAAGCGATTATGGCTCTCATGAGGACTTCCTAAATACTTTCTTAAGGTAGTACAAAGGCCCACTTCTAAATCCCCCAATATACCTTCTAAGTTTATTTCTACCCTAGACTAGGCTAAGGTATCTATTTCAACTATTAGATGTATAGCAAGACACCATTAAGTCCAAGGTAGGGATCCTACTCAAATACTATCACTAAGTCTATTAGAACTAAAAAAGCTCTATTAGAGTAAGCAACTAAGGCCAATCTTACCCTAAGCATGAGTTACAACAAGCTAAGCATTCTCATTCTTAACATGAGACACAAAGTTTAATCCATTAAGGTTCAAGACAAAAGGCTAGGCATTTCACTAGATGGGTTCAAATGACCTAAAAGAACTAACTAACTACAAGTCTTGCATAATCATTAAACAAACACCTCAAACCCCTCCCAATCTAACAAGATATAACAATTATACTATTACGAAGTACATTCTAACAAGGGATAAACCTAACCTACCTCAAATCCAAAGAATGCTTAGTAATTTGATAATCCTTTCTATTCTCTATCACAACCTAAGGTACACCGTAGTTGCGATAATGGTTCTTACAACAATAAGTGACCACAAGCTAACCCATGTGTTGGTACCTACTGAGAGCACTGAATAAAATAATAACAATGGACATGTGCAGAAAATAACTGATAAAGCCATAAAGTCTAAATATTAAAAATACAAATAAATTCATAATTCTAAAATATCTGACAAGATTGATAAAGCAGACTAATTTACTAACTGACTGTTTAAATGTCTCAAAAAAATCTTATTGACTGAGGAGTAGATAGGACAAGCCCCTAACAAACTTTGACAAAATGAAAATATGAAACTACTAAAATAACTAAAATAATCAATCCTGCCCTTGATGGATAAGGACTCACCACTACTTCTACTGGGTACGCTGAACAATCTAAGCACAGTCAAGAAATTATGCAACCAAACCTATGATATAAGACATCATAGAACAACGAAGAATATCCGGCCAGTACTTCGAATGTACTAGTATATGAAATGATGTTAGGCTGATAAACATGGGGTATTATGTATATGAAATAAGGAGTAACTAAATAACAGGAGGTAGCTGAAAAAGAATGCATGAAAACTGTAACATCTGAGAATGCAAGACCAAGCAAAAATCTGTAATCTGTAACAACTCTAAAATTTGAAAGACTGTAAACTGTATACCTGAATAACTAAAAGTCTATACACTTGGTAAAGCAAACTTGGACTGAGAATACACTGAAATACTATACTGAGACTATGAAAGGTATTATATAATCGACATACCCTAATCTGAGCTAATCGGGGTCTAACCTATAACGCAGTTAGAAGGGTGTCAGTACCATGACATGGGTACTAACACTAGCTATGTCGATCCACTAAACTGGTGTCCCAAAGTACTAAAGAGTCACCCTCAATTGGCAGGTGCTCTAATGAGATTTGTATGACCCTCAACTGGCAGGTAAAACCCCTATCAACCCTCAACTAGCAGGCTGATATCTCTAACCTACACTGGCTATGTAGCTCTGGAATTCAGGGACTACTACTAAAGGTCACACCCTCTACTAGCAGGTCAACGCCCTATCCTTGGTGCTGAATTCTACTCCCAACTGAACTAACACTAGAACTAAAACTACACTGAGTTTAACTAAATATTATTTCATGATTGATAGTGCTCCTTATGATCATAATAACTGAATTAATAGGAATAATCATGGTTTAACTGAATCATACTTAAAAATCTTAAAATCATATAAAACACGTAGGTATCGGGTGTTCATAACCCACCAGCACTAAATGAAATCATCAGTAATGTCATATAAAAGCTTTAAAACCATAGTAGGGATCATTGTTAAAAATCCAACACTTAGGCATTTAATCAAACACATGAGAGTCATGAACTTAAGCATGTGAATGGGTAAAGCATACGAGGACAACATGACTACAAGACTAAAAGCATGAATTAGGGATTTAACGTGAAGATTTCAATATTCAAAACATGTAATGGTATTATTCCACTTAAAACACTTATAATCATAAATTGTAATTTAAAAAACACAAGTTCCATGGGGATAATTCAAATTAAACATTTAAAAACTCATTATTTAAAACAAAAAGGGGTTCTTGGACTCCATGGGTTAAAGAAACCCATGAATGAACATCCACATACCTTAATAGATAATATTTTGAAGATATATTAAGGGTTTCTTAAACTTAAAGCTTGAATTCCTTGATTTCTTGGGAGAAAGGAACTGAAATCGGTGATCTAGGGGAAGAGAGAAGGTTTTTCTTGAAAAGGATTTGGAGAAAAATGGTAAATAATGCCCAAAATAATGTCCTAATTTGTGTCATGGATGATTTGGGTTGAGGGGAAAAGACACAATTGCCTCTCAGGCAATTAAATTTGTAACTAGGAATAACATGCTTACCGCAGTATGGTCTAATTGTGGTCAGCTATTTCACTCACTGCAACGTGGTTACACGCAAATAGGAATATTACCGCGATGTGGCCCTATCATGGGATTTAAGATATCTAGAGGCATAGGCTATGACCTTACTTTTCTACAAAAATACACAACCAAGACAACCTCTGGAAGCATCATAGTAAACTACAAACCCATCTGAACTATCTGGCAAAGTCAAGACTGGGGCTAAAGTGAGTCGAGTCTTTAACTCCTAAAAACACTTCGCACATAAATCTGGCCACTGAAATTTGACTTTTTTTTAGTCAATCAATACATGGGGAATATAATAGAATAGAAACCTTCAACAAACCACCTATAATAGCCATCCAAACCTAAGAAACACCTAAAATATGATGGAGAGATGGGTCTGGGCCAGTTTCTCACTGCCAAGGTCTTTTGAGGTTCAACTTAAATGACATAACCAGAGACAATATGGCCAAGGAAAGGTACTAATCTTTATCAAAACTTGCAATTACTAAATTTGGCAAACAACTGAGGGGCTTTAAGAGTCTACAACACAATTCTGAGATGGTCTGCATAATTATTTTCACTACGGGAATAGACAAGAATATCATCAATAAAGGCAATGATGAACATGTCTAAGTAATGCTTGAACACTCTGTTTATCAACTCCATGAAAGTTGTTGGGGTATTCATTAGTCCAAAAGACATAACTAGAAATTCAAAGTAACCATACTGAGTTCTAAAAATAGTTTTTGGAATGTCACATTCTCTGACTCTTAGTTGATGATAGACGAATCTTAGGTCTATCTTAGAGAAGTAATTTTCACCCTGAAGTTGGTCGAACAAGTCATTAATCCTGAGGAGTGGATATTTACTCTTGATTGTGACTTTGTTCAATTAACGATAGTCGATGCACATTCTACGAGAACTGTCTTTCTTACGCATAAAAAGGACTGGTGCACCCCATAGGGAAACACTAGGTTTGATGAATCCTTTATCTAAGAGATCTTTCAACTATTCTTTCAATTCCCTAAGTTCAACTGGAGCCATTCTGTAGGGAGGAATAGAGATAGGTTGGGTATCTAGAAGGAGATCTATTCTGAAGTCAATTTTTCTTTTGGGAGAAACTCTCGAGAGGTCTTCTAGGAACACATCTAAAAATTCCCTTAATACTGGAACTTACTCGAGACTTGGAGTCTTAGAACTAGAGTCTTTTACTCAAACATGATGTTGCCTTAAGATAAGAAACAATTTGACCCCTAAGCACAGAGGTATTACCCCTCTATTCAATGACTGGTTTATTGGGAACTGGAACTAAATAACTTTATTTCTGCACTCAACTAAGGCATAACTTGAGTGGAGCCAATCTATGTCGAGAATGACATCAAAATCAATCATCTCTAACTCTACTAGTTTAACTGAAGTGTTTTTTTGAGATACTGTGATCGAACAATTTTGGTATACCCATTTGGATATAATAGATTTACCACTGGGGTAGACACTGAGAAAGTTTTTGTTAAAGATTCTGGACTAACACCGAAATTGACTAAAATATAGGGGGTTACAAAGGAGAGTGAAGCTTTCGGTTCTAATAAAGGATAAACATAGAGATGAAAGACCTGTAACATACCCGTAACTACATCAAGAGAACTTTCCTGATCATGCTTGGTATAGAGAGCATACAACCTATTTTGACGCTACCCACTGGTCGCGCTGGAAGTGGCAGCGACCGGCTGGAACTGGAGAATAGTTGGATTGACCCTGATGAATTAACTTTGGGCAATCTCTGACTTTGTAGCCTGTCTTGCCGCATCCAAAACACACATCACTTCTATCTCTACATACACCCTAATAAGGCCTGCCATATTTCTCGCAAAGTGGGTTAGTACGACCACTGTTCACACTACTCTAGGACTTAGATCCTGGTGCCCTATCCCAACTATCTTGCCTGAACTTAGGCACTGGCGCAATAGCTAAAGATAGAGTTGGTACTGAAGACTTCTAATGGAACCGAGGACAACTACCACCTTTCAACCTTGGCTGAGAAAAGTTAAAACTACCTGTTATGGCCTTCTTATTCTCTCTCTCCCCTTAAACTAAGCATGAACCACAAGCCTAGATAGGTCTATCTTCTTAATTAACATAGCAGTCCAACACTTTTTGACTAGACTATTAGATACACCAGAAACAAACTTACTCATCCTAGACCTATTATCTGTAACCATATTAGGAGCATACCTCACCAGTTGAGTAAACTTAAGCTAGTACTCCTTCACACTCATGCTACCCTGCTTCCAATTAATGAACTCCTGAATTATAGCCTCCCTCAAATCTAATAGAAAGAACTTGTCTAGAATAGTCATGGAAAATTTCACCCACTCAATAGGCCTTACATTAATACTATGGTCCTCCTTCCACTGCTTAAAGAAGGTGTAAGCTACATCCTGCAACTGATATGCATCCAACTCTGCATTCTAAACCATATCAAAAATTCCCGCGGATTGTCTTAAGAAGTAGATCCTTAAAAATTAAGGGGGATTCATTTGAGTGAAATCCCAAATCCTAGCTACAGCTATATTTGCCACTAGGTTGGCTGGGCAAACAGCCTACTGATTGATATGAGCCTCTACTGAATGAACTAAGGTAGTAAAAGCAGCTATAAACTCAGCATGAGATACATGCTTATTTAGGGGATCTTCCCGAATAGGCAGAGGTGCGAACTGGTCTCCATCCCTTCTTATATTATTTTTTCTAGAAGGCGTAGTCTGTAAACAGAATAAAGAATGAGTTAGAAAGAGAGTTTAAATAGAGCCCATGCTCATTCGTATGACATAAATACTGAAAAAAGGAAAACTTTTCCTAAAACGTCTCGTAGCCTATTGCCCATAAGTGTGGTGCACTTCAAATCCATGCACAATACTCTAGTTTCAATAATCGTGCTTACGGTTATAAGTGACCACAAGGTAACCCATATGTTGGTACCTGCTGAGAGCACTGAAAGCGCCCAAGCTCATACGCAAGTGTACGTGGTCTATCAAGTAGTAAAGTAGCTTCAAGAAAGCTCAAGTATCGATCTCTCAGTGACTTTCGATCACCATCTATCCAATTCTAGTTTAACCAATTAAGGAGAGTAGCAAAAAAAGTTTTAGAATTGAAAAAGAAAAAAGAAACTAAACTAATGCAAAAAAGTAAATAACTTAGGACAATCTATGGATAGAAGCCCAAGGCTAAGGCTTACAACCAATCATACTACGTTATTGAACTTTATTCATTAAATTTCTTATCTTGGTTATTGATTTGTAGGGTTAATCACATAATTATGGTTTCCCAACCTCTAATCTTTTACCTAAGTTGGACCTTACACCAACATCGTTGAGCGGGGATGTAATAATCCAATTAAGTTATGCAAGCTTCCATCCAACGTGTGAATCAAGTAAGGCATCTAAGTACATCCCTGTCCTAGATGCTAATTCAAATTCCTTATTTTATAAAGAAACAAGAACCATACTTTGCTTATTCCCTTATTCTATCTCCCTATTCCCTCTCCCGAGATCACAAGGTTGACAATTGATGTATTTTAAGGGTAGCTAATTCTTAAAATAGTTTAAAAAAAAACAATCAATCAATAATGATAAGTAAATCAACAAACCTAATTCAAAAAGAAAGTATTTATGATCTTGACCTTAACCCGAGAAAAGGAGTTTTAGCCTTTAATGGAAATATTCAGCATCCAATCTCTTGGATTGATGATACAAACCATAAAGAAACTAAATTAAAGAATGATAACACCTAAAAAATATGTAGAGCCACCTTCTTTTGTTTGAAGACATCCAAAAGTATGTAAAAATGTGATATAATATGTATTTATAGTATAGGAGTAATCTCAATTTGTGTTGGCCAAGAAAACCTTCAGATATTGAGCATAGAACTAGATGGGGCGATGTCCTAGGTATCCCCCCACTCTAGGTGGGGCGGCACCCTAGATAAAGCCCCTCTATAGGTGGGGGAAACCTTAATATCGCCCAGGATCTCTGGAATTTGCTCTCCAAAATGTGGTTAAGTGTTGAGTCTCCTCTCTTTAAACCTTGTCTTGTGGCATCTTTCCTATGAATTACAAGCCTTATTAATATCAAAATATCATCATATTCATCTCCAAAAGCATCCTTCACAACCACACAACACGACTTAAGAAGAAAATGCACCACTACATCCATTACAACGAATGAAAATAAGAGCTAAGCTAAGCTAGTTTGTATTGATCATTCACTTATTGTTCCAGTTGTACACTCATTCAAATTGAACTTTGATCATTACCAACACTTTATTCCACTCATAATAACACATAAATACCATTTGGAACACTTTCAACATAATAGAATCATCTGAAATTAACTAGACAAGCACCTAGCTCAAGCTAGTAGCCCTAGTTTTCCAATTGAACTCTAAATAGATCTTTTAAGCACAAACTTGTTTGGAACTCACTCTAAATATCATAAACACATGCTTAAACACTTTGATACATATTTATCTCATTATTAATCCAAATAGCACATGAATCATCCTCAAAATAAGGCTAAAAAGGATAGAATAATGATGCTAGAATGCATGCACTGAATAAAATAATAACAATGGACATGTGCGGAAAACAACAGATAAAGCCATAAAATCTGAATATTGAAAATACTAATGAATTCACAATTTTGAAATATATGACAAGACTGATAAAGCAAATTAATGGACTAACTGACTATTTCAATGTTTGAAAAGCCTCTAACTAACTGATGAGTTAATAGGACAAGCCCCCAACTTACACCAACTGACTGAAAATATGAAACTACTAAAATAACTAAAATAATCAATCCTACCATCGATGGATGGGGACTCACCACTACTGTTATTGGGTACGCTGAATTGTATAAGCATGGTTAGGAAACTATGCATCTGAACCTATGATATGAGACATCATAGTGCAAAGAAGAGTATGTGGTCAGCACGGTTGAATGTACTGGCATATGAGATAAGGTTAGGCTAATAAACATGGGGTACTATGCATATGAAATAAGGTCTAACTAAATAGCCGGAGGTAACTAAACATGAATGAATAAAAATAGAAACATCTAAGAATGCAAGAACAAGCATAAATCTATAATCTATAACAAGTCTAAACTCTAAAAGACTATAAATTGTATAACTAAATAACTGAAAATATGTACACTTTGCCAATTATCCTAGACACCCCAGAAATATCACAATTCAACCACGAAGAGGGGTAAAATGGCTAAATCAAACCAAAATAACTATTTCATACAAATCAACACAAATCGGTTTATTGCAGTGATTGTTAGGCAGATGATAATAAATCAAAATTAATGTTGTGAGGTTAAATCTCATATAGTAAGTGGCATGGCAGTGCATGTGATTGGCAAAATAAGGCATGAAACTGATAGTTTAATTATATTTTATCATAATAATATATTGAATCATTAGGCAGTGATGACAATTGAAAAGTAGTGATACTATTGGTTTATATCTAATGATTTTCATGCTTTTAAAGATTTTGAAGTTTGCTATTTCTTGGGTATTATTTTAGATTTCAAGATTTATAGAATTGAGGTTTAAAATATAGAGTTCTTAAAGTGAGAATTTATTAACTTGGAGATCGAATAAAGATCCTCTTTAGTTGAAATTGGGTGTACTAGTTTATACTTTTATGTGGATTATATATTTAAATCGATTTTGAATGTTCAGAGACCCTACGTAAGGGTAAGTTTGTTAATTGATGCTTGGCTTTGGGTACAGGCAAGTTGAGACTTTTCTTAGATTCTTTTTTAAAGTGCTTATTTGAATATTTGTTAGTTCTGTGAAATGGGTGAAAAGGTGAATTGGGCTAAGTTTTCTAGAGGTTTTGCACAGGTGTATTATATGGAGTGTATGTCTTGAGAATTGAATAAATTAGTACATCTAATCATGTGCTAATGATGACTACATGATAGGATGGCTAATCATTGAATAATAAATGATTGAATGGATAGGGTT
>NC_061121.1:133739416-133770208 GCF_002878395.1 Capsicum annuum | reverse complement strand
TAAAGTTACTAGATATTTCCTTCTTAAGTATAGGATAGTTCGGGAGCTATTGTTTCGTATTTGGTTTTAGGTCTAGAGTATTTAGAGTAAAAAATTATTAAACAAGTGTCATTGAATTCGCACTCATATGAGAATTATATGTTTGAATAGATTTTGAACGTTCCGAAAAATTGAGAAAGGGCAAGACACTGGTGGACTAGTGATATTCAGATTCTTTGAGTGAGGTAGGTTATGGTTAGTTTGGAGTTTAGGCTCAACTTAATTGTGTGTATGCTCATAAATTGGATACTTGTGGATTGGTATTCGTACATGTTTGAAATTGTAGATGTTTGGATTGTTGATTTGTGTATAATGTTTATTGAAAATTGACTTGATGGAATTTTCTTATGACTTTAAGTATACTTGCAATCTTGGTACATTGTGTTGTATGCTGTGAGGTTGTATAAATTGATATTGATAATACTTGTTTATGTTTATGTTGGATCGGGTACTATGCCGGTATGTTTACATTTATGTTGGATTGGGTACCACGCCGGTACGTTTATATTTATGTTGGATCAGGTACCACGTCAGTACATTTATATTTATGTTGGCTCGGGTACCACGTCGATACATTTATATTTATATTGGATTGGGTACCACATTGGTATGGATATGTATATATTGGATTGGGTACCACGCCGGTATGAATATATTATGTTGGATTGGGTACCACGCTGGTACGAAAATATATAAGTTAGATCGGGTACCACGCCGGTACAGATATGTATATATTGGATCAGGTACTACACCGGTACGGATACGTATATATTGGATCGGGTACCACACTGGTACAGATATGTATATGTTGGATTGGGTACGACACCGGTACGGTATATGAACATAGATTATTTCCTGCAAGTCATGACTATTTGGACAAAAATAAGTCCCATAGCATATGTGTACATATTTGTGTTGATTCTGTGGATGTTTACAGCGTGGTTGATACTCTCTGTGGTTATGTGACTTATTTGTAAGCATAATTTGACTTGTTGTTGTATTGTTGATTTATTGAATATTTGTTATGTGACGATGCGTGTCTACTTGTTATTTGATTTATGTTGTGTACATGTTATTAAATTGAGTTGGCCTATGATACCTACCAGTACATAGGGTTTTGTAGTTATACTACCCTGTACTCTTCTTTTGTTGAGTGCAGAAACTGTTCTAGAGGCTCAGACATGACCTCACCTCTAGAGTTTGATAGAAAATATAGATCCAAGGATGAGCACTCCATCTCCAGGCTGCCATGAGTTATCTTATTTGTTTTTGTGCATCTTTCAGACAATGAAACATTCTTTATCCACTTTATTTTTGGATATCTCTTTAGAAATAATCTTTGTTAGTAGTTCTTGTACGATGACTTTCGGGTCTTGGGGATTTTAGTAAGTAGTTTGTTTAACTTTTGTATTAATAATGATTAGCCTTAGATTATTGTTATTATGTTGATTTTATGATAGTATCATCTTAACATTGACTAAGTGGTTGGAAAATGATTCGGTTAGATGGTTCTCCCATAGAAAGATTAGTGTGGGTGCCACTCATAGCCCTTTGGGTTGTGACAATGTTGGTATCAGAGCCCTAGATTCATTGATCTCGTCGTACAAGAACATGTCTAGTAGAGTCTTGTAGAACGGTACGAATACGTCTGTACTTTTCTTTGAGAGGCTATAGGACACAAGAAAAATTCAAATTCTTCTTTCTTAGTGATATTACTTGATTTTAATTGGTTCTTGTGATTCTAATTGGTATTTGTTAATAAGAGCAATGTCAAGTAGAGTTTCGTAGATTGGTGTGTAGGGCCCCACACCCAATCTTCGTAAGGCTATGAAGCATGTGTAAGTCATTTTCCTTTCTTTATCTCTAGTGTGCCATCCTAATCTTTGACTACTAGATTGAATCCAATTGGTATCTAGACAATTCCAATTGGTATCTTAATAATTTTGAATAAAAATTTCAGAGATTTCAATTGGCATCTGTTAATAAGGTCTAAAAGTTATTGTTAATAGGTAAAGACTTGTGAAAGTTGTGAACTTACTGATTGCTTGTGTTTGATATTTCGCTAAACTTGTGTTGCTAGATTTCTGTCATTATTGTGAATTATTTTTGTTAAGTGATGAAAATTGACTAAGTTATTTTTGTTGCTAAATGTGATGAGATTATTTAATTTCTTGTTATAGTAAAACTAGAAATTCTATGGTGCTTACTTATTTTTAGTACTATTATACTGATTAGATTGATGGTATGGAAATTGAGAGGATAATATGAGAATGTGATATGGAGAAAAGATAGTAAAAAAGTAACATGAATAAAAGATTGAGGTGATATATATTTTCCGTAATGAGAGGTTCTCTTTAATGATGTTGTGGATGGACCCTTGTGTAGTTTGATTATTTGATATTTTTGGGGATCCTTGTGTGGTCTGACCATTGAGACTGTATTTAGAATTTTTGTACAGTTCTATTATTAAAACTATGATGGGTTACTTGTGAGGACTAGCTAAGTGACATTATCTTTGAGTTCCTTATGTGAACGAATTCTTAATGCTTGGCAAAATAATGAGTTTTAAATAAAAGTGACAAAAACTAGTAGAGGTCGTTGATACTAATAGAATTTGATAGGTGACTTGTCTGGAATGTGATATTGGTAATTAGACTATTAATGACCTATAATCGATTTATTTTGTTTGGCCTTACTTATGTACTAGTGGTGTGGGCATCACTCTTGAGGTGATTAAGATTTAAGTAAAGCCCATATTAAAAATATTTTTAGGTAGAAATAAGAATGACTTTGTATATCTTAAATTGGTGTTAGTGATATAAGAGAGGTTTGGTTTGACCATGAAGTGTTTGTCGTTCAAAAATATTGAGTTAGTGATTGTCAAGACATAAGTTGTAGCTGTGGATTTATGCATTAGGAACAATTTTGAGAAGATGAATTATTATCGACTTGACCTTGTGGCTGAATTATACATTTACATGTCCCACAAAGTTGGCTGATATATGACACTTTTAGAGGATAATAATTTCCATGATAGTGGCAAAGCAAAATCAAATAACTTAGTTACATTCATAAAATAATTAAGGATGATCCTGAATGGGAGAATGAATGAATTATTAAATGGCATGATTGATCTTCCCTTGAGTGATACTTGGTGGATATTTCTTGTTGAGTGGTTAAGGTATGATGATTAGATGGATATTAACAATGTTGTGAAGGATAATGTGTTGTAGGCTCTAATTCCGTGAGACCCATAAAATGATATATTTATACCCCTTTTGAATCCTATTACTTTTCCTCTCTAGTTTAGATTAGTTATAGTGTGGCTATGATGCAAACCTAAGTTTGGGATGTGGTTTTATTATTTGAAGCATGATTTATATAGTTAACCTTATTGGGCTAGTGTGGTAGTCTTGAAACCATAAGGTGGGTAGAGTTGACTTGAGTACCTTGGTTCTAGTCGAAGTTGCTATCTTAGGCTTGAATATGACTTACTTGACATTTAGAAAATGAACTAGATACCTTAGCCTAGTTTGGGGCATAGTGTGCCTATTTATGGAAATTGAGGATTAGAAGTAGGATTGTCTTGCACACTTAGGCCTAAACTTGTGTTAAGTCTTGTGGAATTAGTTGTGGATGTTAGCCATAGATGAGGCTAGTAAACCTTAGAATAACGTTACTTCGTAACTTGGTAACTTGTACTGATGTTCTTGGATTATGGCTTTTAAGTTATAGTTATGATACTTCCTGTAGAAGTGATATTGGACATTTAGAGATGATATTCCTCCTAGATGCATTATGTGATCTATAGAGATGCTATGTTCTCTTAGACTTGATGCTTGGCCTATACAGATGTTATTTTCTCTTAGATATGCAAATTGGCCTAGAGAGGTGATATTCCTTATAATTATGATATATGAACTATCGATATAAGAGATCCAATAAATGATTACGTGTCTATCTATATTATGCCTCTAATGTGTGAGATACCTCTTATATGTGAAATAATTAGAGATATGCTATGGCTTCTAAATATGATTAGCCATATGAGTTCGGATATGTATATGGGCCTAAGGCCTTGATTATGATGTTGTGACTATTCTGGATAAATTAGTTGGCCAAGGGTTGTGCTATGATAATGATTGAATATCTGAGGAGTGTTTATCAGTATAAACTATAAAGGATATGATTATAGTTTATGAATATATATATATATATGTTTATATACACATCTCTCCGATATGGGATGGAGGAAGATGAGGTATGTTGATCACGACTTTATTGATTGGATATTGGTGATGGCTAGGAATATAATGTATTAGTTAATGAATCTTTCTTAGTTGAAATATGATAGCTAGCGATGGTTAATGCGTGACTTGTGGTGAGGTCGGGTCTAGCATAGGTGAAGATTAGTTGGTATTGACGACTAAGTTGGTATTGATAACTAAGTTTGTGATGTCAATTAGTCGATAAAGGAGTTGTATGTTAGTGAGGCTACATAATAAGATATATTGGTAATAAGAGGTGACTAGTTAATAACTTTGAATAGTTGCAAAATGGTTAACTAATGAATAGTTAAGCAAGTATTAGTTGGTAAACGATGGTTAGATAATGGAGGGTGTCAGTTAATAAAATATTCTTAGGTGACAAGTAGTAACGTGTTGTCTATTAATGATTAACGGACATAGGATGACTACTTGATAATAATGAATAGTAGATAACTGGCGGTTTTGGTCTGGTGATGAACCTTGACTAGATGGTAGATGTTGGCTATTACATAAATAGTGGTTAGTTGTTATCCCTTGAATAAGGATTATGTGAAGGATAATGTTTAGGCTAATAAATAAAGGTTATGTGATGACTAGTGAACTAGTGATTCTATGATAATAAGTGTTAGTTGCTAATAACGATAATAACGAGTAGTTGGGAAGTATTGACTAGATAGATATTCTATGGTGATATGACTATTTTTATAAGTATTTTTGACATGTGTTATTTGGTAATGACTATTGTGATGATATTGATATCAGCAAAGCCAGAGGATACTGTTGTGATGATATTGATACTCGGCAAGGTTTGAGGATATATTTATGATATGTTGATACATGGCAAGGTTGGAGGATACTATTGATTATGTGTTGATATTCGGCAAGGCCGAAAGTTAGTTACGATGATGATGGTCCTGATGAGGATAGTTATGATGAGTTGTGACATTGATTTTGTACCTTGCATTCATTCCTACATTCGAATATTTTATCACCAGTATGCACCTATATTTATCATCCGGTATAGGACGACTGCATATATATAGGTGAAGAATATGCCTTGTATTGTAGTATCCTAATTGAACCTTTTGAGTCTGGTGCGGTGGGGGTACGCATAGGATCGTCTAGGTATTTGGTTGTCCGTAAGTTGAGGACTAAGGATATTGCGTCTGTGAAGGTCCAGTGGAAGAATCATCCTATTGAGGAGGTCATTTGGGAGACCGAAGTAGACATGCGTAGCAAGTATGCACTTTTTTTTGCTAATCCATGTAATTCCTTGTTTTTCCTTCTTGCCTCTTGTTTGTCCATTCAGGGACAAACGGTTCTTTAATTGGTATCTGATGTAACAACCCTCCTAATCGTCTGTGAAATTTCTCATCTTTTATATCTTTAGCTCTTGCGGTAGTTTATAGACATGAATTATGACTTACAGGATTGTCGTACCAATTCATGAGGTGTTCGGAGACGATTTAAGTCACTAATTGGATCCTTTAGTTTTAATAAAGTTAAAACCCGATAATATTCATATTTTTTATCGAGATGACCAGAGGTTAGATTTTTACATTTTCAATAGGTTCGAAATGTACTTTTTAGTCAATATAAATGTTTAACTTATTTTTGAGGTTTCAAAAATTATTTGAGAATTTATTGGATATTCTAAATATTATTTTAGTTGGTGGTTATGGGTCAAGTTGTTATTTTTCAAAACTATTGACTCCTATGTATAAGAACAAATTTAGTGGGAAGGAGTTAACATGTTAAAATATATATATTAGCAAAATCCCTTAACTATGAGCGGTTGAACATGGAAGTTGTAATTATACACTAAAGCGTGAAAAAAATAAAGGATTCTCAGCAAATACCATATCCAGGTTAGTGTACTAATTCCATTGATTTCCGTGGAGTCATCCCAGTTAATAGCACTTTTTATATGTAGTGAGTGCCACTTTCTCATCTATATTGGCATTAAATAATAGAATGACAGTAGCAAACATATGTGTGTACAGATTTCTCTAAAGTTATGTTAATAAAATAATTTTGTCACTTTTTAATAAGTTTGCAGTGATTGTTGGCGGATAATAATAAATAAAAATTAATGTTGTAAGGTTAAATTTCATATATTAAGTGGCATGGCAGTGTGTGTGATTGGCAAAATAAGGCATGAAATTGATAGTTTAATTATATTTTATAATAATAATATATTGAATCATTAGGCAGTGATGACAATTGAAAAGTAGTTATAGTATTGGTTTATGTCTAATGATTTTCATGCTTTTGAAGATTTTGAGGTTTGCTATTTCTTGGGTATTATTTTTAGATTCCAAGATTTATAGAATTGAGGTTTAAAATCTAGAGTTCTTAAAGTGATAATTTATTAACTTGGAGATCGAACAAAGATCCGCTTTAGTTGAAATTTGGTGTACTAGTTTATACTCTTATGTGGATTATAAATTTGCACAGATTTTAACTGTTTAGAGATACTACGTAAGGGCAAGTTTGTTAATTGATGCTCGGCTTCAGGTACAGGCAAGTTGAGACTTTCCTTAGATTCTTTTTCAAAGTGCTTATTTGAATATTTGTCAGTTCTGTGTAATGGCTGAAAATATGAATTGGGCTAGGTTTTCCAAAGGTTTTGCACGGATGTAGTATATGGAGTGTATTCCTTGAGAATTAAATAAACTTGTACATCTAATCATGTGCTAATGATGACTACATGATAGGATGGCTAATAATTGAATAATAAATGATTGAATGGATAGGGTTGGATGGTTTTCTGTACAGATAAAGTAGTAAAGTTACTGGATATTTCCTTCTTAAGTAAAGGATAGTTCGGGAGCTATTGTTTCGTATTTTTTTTTAGGTCTAGAGCATTTAGAGTAAAAATTTATTAAAAAGTGTCATTAAATTCGAACTCATATAAGAATTATATGTTTGAACAGATTTTGAACGTTCCAAAAATTTGAAAAAGGGCAAGACACTGGTGGACTAGTGATATTTGGATTCTTTGAGTGAGGTAGGTTATGGTTTAATGGGAGTTTAGACTCGACTTAATTAGGTGTATGCTCCTAAATTGGATACTTGTGGATTGGTATTTGTACATGTTTGAAATTGTTGATGTTTGGATTGTTGATTCGTGTATAATGTTTATTGAAAATTGACTTGATGGAATTGTCATATGACTGTAAGTGTACTTGTAATCTTGGTACATTCTGTTGTATGCTGTGAGGTTGTGTAAATTGATATTGATAATACTTGTTTATATTTATGTTGGATCGGGCACCACACTGGTATGTTTACATTTATGTTGGATTGGGTACCACGCCGGTACGTTTATATTTATGTTGGATCAGGTACCACATCGGTACATTTATATTTATGTTTGCTCGAGTACCACGTCAATACATTTATATTTATGTTGGATTGGGTACCATGCTGGTACGGATAGTATACATTGGATCGGGTACCATGTCGGTACGAATATATTATGTTAGATCAGGTACCACACCGGTACGGAAATGTATATGTTGGATTGGGTACCACGCTGGTACGAATATGTATATGTTGGATCGGGTACTACACCGGTACGGATACGTATATGTTGGATCAGTTACCATGCCAGTACAGATATATATATGTTGGATTGGGTACCACGCCAATACGGTATATGAACATAGATTGTTTCCTGCAGGTCATGACTATTTGGACAAAAATAAGTCCCATAGCATATGTGTACATATTTGTGTTGATTCTGTGGATGTTTACAGTGCGGTTGATACTCTTGATTGTTATGTGACTTGTTTGTGAGCACTGTTTGACCTGTTGTTGTATTGTTGATTTATTGTATATTTCTTATATGACGATGCCTATCTACTTGTTATTTAATTTCTGTTGTGTACATGCTATTAAATTGAGTTGGCCTATGATACCTACCAGTACATAGGGGTTTGTACTTATACTACCCTGTACTCTTATTTTGTTGAGTGCAGAAAGTGTTCTAGATGCTCAGACATGACCTCACCTCTAGAGTTTGATAGAAGATGTAGATCCAAGGATGAGCACTCCATCTCCAGACTTCCATGAGTCATCTTATTTGTTCTTGTCCATCTTTCGGGCAATGAAATATTCTTTATTAACTTTATTTTTGTATATCTCTTTAGACATGATCTTTGTTAGTAGTTCTTGTACGATGACTTTCGGGTCTTGGGGATTTTGGTAAGTAGTTTGTTTGACTTTCGCATTAACAATGATTAGCCTTGGATTATTGTTATTATGTTGATTTTATGATAGTATCATCTTAACATTGACTAAGTGGTTGGAAAGTGATTTGGTTAGATGGTTCTCCCACAAAAAGATTAGTGTGGGTTCCACTCATGGCCCTTTGGGTTTTGACAATCTCTCAGTATTCCAGTCTTTCATGTATTCAATCCATATATTGTGTTGTTCGTGATCCATGAAAATCTATGTCTATAGCATGCTTGGTTCTAAGGAAATATGTTACTATATGTCACCGATTCATTCTATGTTGGGTTTAGCCACAGTGATAAAGTTTATGCAAACTCATGACAAATCTTAGTTACTTAAATGAGGAGCAATAGTATCAAGCGGAAATCTTTATTCTAATTGTAATGTAACACCCTGTAGCATTCTAGACTCAATACCACTCTTGGTTGCATGTATGGAGAGTTGACAACCTAAAAAAAATTCTAATTGTTAAAAGACTTAGTCATATTTTTGAGTTATTAACTTCCATAATTTTCAAATTGATCTTCTCGACCCGAAGACGTATGTTTTTGAGTTGATTCATGATCAGAGGTGTAAAGAAGGTGTCTCAAGAAAGTTTTAGATTTTTCAAACGACGTTTGAGGTATGTTTTGATGATCAAAATAGTGGGCCAATTCGATGTTGATGCATCGCGTTGGTAGGGATCGATGCGGGCGACACTTAACGCATTGGGTGCACAGTTCATCTTACTAATTTTCGGTTCCAAGAGGGTAATTTACTCTCTTTCCCTCATTTTATCTTGATATGTGCACCAATATTTTTTCACTGTGCAATATCCTAAGAATTCATGCGGTATTGTGTTTCTTCCGAATGACTCTCTACTTATGATCCATACACTTGATATATGAAGCACTTCATGTCTATTCTATCGTATCGTCATTCCATGTCCCTCCTTGAGTAGTCCAATAAGTATAAGTTGTGGTACAATAGTGTTACTTTCATTCATGATGTTATGCTCGGGTCCCGTAATGACCCTCCATATGTTAGTATATGGTTGTGATGGAGGCATTATAATGTGTTAGATAGGAGAGTAGATGTTCTTCAAGGTGAAAATTTTGATATGATTCTCGAGCTAAGGTTATAGGTGAAAGGGAAATGAAGGAGATGAACTTTTGTTGTGTGAAATAGCTAAAAAGGAGAAATATGGCCAAAATATTTATGAGAGTGATTGAAATTGTTAGTCTTAGTGGGGAGATCCATGTAGTGGGTGTAATAAAGATTAGGCTTGAATGTTGTGGTTAGTGAAAATACAAACTTATGTGCTATATGGTTAGTACTCTCTAAATAAAACCTTGAGGGTGTTTGATGATAGTGATAAGATAAGGTAATATTCTTAGTGGGATATAGCGTACAGGTACTGTAGCTTAAGTTATCACCTTGTTACTTCGAGTTAGGCTTCAACATAAAAGCACTTTGTATTGGAACTCACACTGTTGTGGTTAGATATGTGATGGAGAATAGTAAGTTGTAAACTGTGATGTATGCTAGTTATTGTTTGGGGTGTAGATGATTAGTGCCTCTAAGTTTAAGTCTATTCGTGGTACCTTGTAAAGTAGAGAATGCTCCTAATCCTATCTTCCGCTAAATCTTATTTCATTACTAGTAATAATATAAATCAGGTCTATGATCATCAAATAAACCCCTGCCTCATGTTGTGATGATTATGATTCATATAACTCACGTGCAAGATCATCCCTATGTAGAGTCTCATTATCCTATGTTTCGTGCTTTCATGTTTCACTAGGGGTTATCATAAAGCTTATTTGATGCCATTACAAATTTTGGTAAGGAAACGTGTTCAATGCAAGGTTTCATTCGTTATTCTACACTTTTATAACTTTAACAAGTCCCTACCCATCATTCAGGGATGAATGATCCCAAGGGGGAGATAATGTAACACCCTGTATTTTTTGAGCTAGAAAGCGAACCGTTATTCCTACGTGTGTTGGGCAATCAAGCTTAAAGGTCCAATCTTTTCAAAATTTCTCTAAAATCCTTCGCAATTAAGGTATGTGAGGTTTTCCTAAACTACATGGGCATGGTGAAAACATTTTTAATGGTGTCTTGAATGTTGAGAAATCATGAATTTGCAATGGGTTTTGAATTAAATTTACAACTGTACATTGTGAATCCATTTTGATCTATTGTTTTGGTCTTGAGGCCTTCTCTTAAAGAAATTTGATTTCATTTATATATATATATATATATATACATATATATGTATGTATGTATGTATGTATGTATGCATCTATAGTTGATAATTGTATTGAGAGCATAACTAATTACACTCTCTCTTATGTTGCAACACCTTTAGATTTTCGCATGTTACGAATTGAAGAATGTTATATTTAGAAGCATGGTATCAATGTTCTTGACTATTTTTGAATGATTTAAGATTGATTTTAAATTGATAAGTGGGGGTTTTACATGTTGAAAAAAGTTGAAAATGTATAATGAAAGAATTGCATGGTTTGTCAAAAACACATGACCACCACATGTTTGTTAAAATGTTGAAAAGAGAGATTCTTTGAATAATTTGACATATGTTTTGAAGTATGAGTCTTCTTGAATGGTCCGAAGTATAGTGGTCTGAACTTTATATTTTGAAAGAAGAGATTATAATATGATATTTTATGGCTTAGAGATTTGACTTTCAAGTCAATGGTATGATAATGCCATATAAATGAATGTCATAATAGAGTAAGACTTTCAAACTTGATTTCAGAGAATACATGTCTTAAAGAGCTAAAAATGGGCTTAAATAGGGTTAGGTGGTTGCCCGAAGAAGGCTTGAGTTCAAATAACTCCTAGCCCAAAATCGTGTTTTGTCGATACGGGTTCACTATGTCCCCAAGAGGGACCATACGCTGGCCTAGAGCCCTGTGGTGTATTAGAGACAGGGACTCCAACCCATGTGGCAAACTCGATTTGGCGACTTGACTGCCGAGTTAAGGGCAGATTCCATATAGCCCATGGGATTTCAGAGTTGTAGGGTATTCTACTTAGCTCAGAAGTACGATAAAGTGTGAGTCATGGATTTCAAATAATTGTTCAAAGTCTTTTAAATATGCCCTCATATATCATATATAAAACTGTTTATAAATTGCTCTCACTTATGTTATATAAAAATATATTTTTTGGATTGCTCTGTGTACCAGTACATTTGTATTGACCCCCTATATTTCAAGATTATGAAACACAATCCTGGGGTCCCGTTAAGCAGTAGATTGACTTGTTATAAATTTGTAGCTGGTGAGCCTCCCTTACTTTGGAAGGCCTGGCTATGAAACTTGTTATTGTTATTTTATTTTGATTCGTGGTCCGATTGGGAGCCTTCACCAAAATTTCAGACAAATGTCATTTTCAGTTGTTGGAGATTTCGCAGACTGATGTTAGATGTTGTTAGTGGTTTATGGTTTCCATTCTAGATTGTTCAATTGAATTATGATATTGACCATGATTCTGTATTATTTTATATTTCCATATTTTCCTTCATATTATATGAAAGTATGTTTGATTGTCATATAGAGAAGGGCGTCCGGGCCTTCACGGTTCGGGATGCCTGTTACGGCTATTGGCCAAGAAAACCTGAACTAAACATAATCTGAATACTAAACTAGGGACTGTGGGTTATAATATTTAAATGACATGCCCCAATCTAAGCTAACTAAGGTCTAAACAGTAACCCCAACTGGATGGTTGTTAGTACCATGTCAAGGGTACCAATACTAGCTGGCATGGATCTACTAAAATGATGTACTGAAGGTCTAGTGTGTCAGTCATCTACTATGGATAACCCCTCCAAACCTACAGTGGAACCATAATTCTAGAACTCAGAGACTTCTACTAAAGGTCTAAGTTTTCAACTGGCGGGTGAGCCTTCATCCCTGCGCTCACTCGATGCTAAGTACTACTCAAAACTAAACTGACACTGAATTATAAATGTATATTGGTAACTGATATGCTCAATCGGGGTATTCTTAATATGTAATAAATGCATAATCTAAAGAAAATCATAAACTTGTAAATTAATGAATGCTTAATCTCCTAGGTATCGGGTAATATTCAAAACCCATCAGCTCTGACTAATGCAACTAAACATGATAGTATTTACTAAGCATGATAATAAGAGAATTTCTCAATGTAAACCCAATAACTCAACAACATGATGAAATAGGGAAGTCATATTTTGAACATAGGAAATCACTGATTTCATGGGAAACATATACTCATAATTATACACATAAACGAAGAAGAGTTAAGAGATTCATATTTTACCTAGAACCCAATTAAAGGGAAAATGAATTATGCTAGTAAATTTAGGGAGTTCTTGGGACTTAGTGGGTGGAAGGGACACACTGATGAAATCCCACATGCCTGAAAAACAAACCCCTTGGAGAATCTTCTTTGAACTTGAACTTTCTTTAGATGAATCCAAGTTGGATTTTGAGAGAAGAAATTGCTCCTTTTGCTATGTGTCGACTGAGTTCTGAGTTATGAGAGGTTAGGGTGATATTTACCCTTGATAATTGATATTTTTGATGGCTTAAACATTGTGGGTTGGGTTATAGAGGGGTGGAATTTACCTAAATTCCTTTGTTAAAATTATGCAGGAATTTTGGTCGTAGACATCATGACTCACCCAATGACTCGTTACATATGGTCATGAGTCGTAGTCTAAGTCATGACCTAAGATCCTGGGTTCTGAGCCTTCACCATTAAGGTATTGACTCCTCCTCCGAATGACTCATTAGGTCTGATCATAAGTTATTAAAAGTAGTTATGGTCTGAGACTCCACTTCTGGGTTTCTTTTTATTAAGGTAACGGGTCCACCCTATGACTCATTGTGACTGATAACGAGTCATGACGTACAATAGTTATCCCTAGACTAAAATCTGGAGGGGTCCTCTCTGGTGGGGATGTGAGTTCACATGATGAATCATTGCATCAGATAATGAGCAATTGCTTGAATTGTCACCACTGGTAGCCTAACAGATTCTTATGGAAATTTTCATAACCTTTTTCCTTGACACAGACTAAGGTGAGAGTTGTGGCATTGGAAAACTAATCTAATAGCCTATCTTTTATGGGATTAAAGCTTGAAAACTTAGGGTATTATAATATCTCGCCCTTGGAATCATTCTCCTCAAATGAAATTGATGTAGATGGGTTGTTAGAGGAAACCTAATATTTTACATTAATTACTCATGAGTTGGCCATGAATTAATACCTAAATTCTGGGTTGATGCATGGACTAAACTAGACTCGTAAATGTATGCCCTGACATGGAGATGACTGAATGATGAGATAGAGATGAATGAATTAATTAATTAATGTGGGAACTATTACCTCAAGATGGAACTAGGTTCGAATAAAAAAGTTAGGGGTACTTGGTCATCATATTTGCTTCTACTTCCCAAGTAACTCCCTCAACTGACTAATTTCTCCACATAACCTTTACTAAAGAGACCTATTTTTTCCTCAACCTATGAACCTGACTATCAAGGATCTCAATTGGAAATTTTTTGTAAGAGAGACTATTTTCGCGCCAATTGTTTCTAAAGGGACTATAGAGACTAGATCACCAATGCACTTTCTTAACAAAGAAACATGGAACACTGGGTGCACTGATGCTAACTTAGCAGGCATTTCCAACTCATAGACTACTTTTACATACCTACTCAAAATCTTATAGGGACCAACATAGCGAGGACTAAACTTTCTTTTCTTACTAAACCTCTTCACCCCTTTCATGGGTGAAATTTTCAAGTAAAAAAAATAACCAACATTAAACTCAAGGTCTCTTCTCCCTACATCTGCATAGGATTTCTGATGATTTTGAGCCATTTTTAGCCTTTCTCTAAGAAGCTAAACTTTCTTTATCGCCTCATACATTGAATATGGACCTATCAACGAAGCTTCACCAACCTCAAACAACTAATAGGAGATCTACACCTCCTACCATAGAGAGCCTCAAAAAGGGCTATCTGAATACTGGAGTGATAGTTGTTATTATAATCAAACTAAATCAAAGGAAAGTGATCATCCCAAATACCCTTGAAATCAATCACACATCCCCACAATATATCCTCTAAAGTCCAAGTGGTCCTCTGTGCCTGGCCATCTGTCTGAGGGTAAAAGGCTGTAATAAGATAAACTTAGGTGCCAAGACCTTTCTGAAATGTCTTCCAAAAATAAGAGGTGAACTTAGTATCTCTGTCTGAAATAATGTTCAAAGAAACACCATGAAATTTGACCAACTCCCTAAGATAGAGCCTAGCATAATCTTTGGCTGACTCTAAAGTATTAACTGGCAAGAAATAAGCTGACTTGGTCATCCAATCCACAATGACCCAAATAGAATTATGTTGATGACGAGTATGAGGCAATCTTGTAACAAAATCCTTATTCACTACTTCCCACATCCAAGTGGGTATGCTGAATTCCAGAAGAGTACCACTAGGTCTCTGATGCATAACCTTAACCTGCTGGTAGTTTGGACACTTAGCCATGAATTTTGCTATATCCTTTTGCATACCATCCCACCAATAGACTTCCCCCAAATTATGGTACATCTTCGTTGTTGTAGGATGAATCGAATATCACGAACCATGATTTCATAATAATATTTGCTGCCTCAAATCACCCACATTTGAAACACATAGTTTGCCCTAATAATAAAGAATGTTATCTCCTCCTTGGGAGAAAACTTTCACCTTCTAATTTTGGACTGCCTCCTTTAACTTAAGCAAAATAGGATGAGTATCTATCTTTTCCTTTACCTATACAACCAAGGAAGATTTCGAACCATTCTTAAGCCAAACACTTTCTTTGATTGAATCAACTAACCGAACTCACCATCTAGAAAGCTGATGAACCTTGCAAACTAACTCCTTAATATCATCATACATGTGGGTAACACTTCCCATAGATAATCTACTAAGGGCGTCGCCCACAACATTGGCCTTACTTGAATGGTACAAGACATTTATATCATAGTATTTCAACAACTCTAACCACCTTCTCTAATGAAGATTTAGGTCTTTCTAGTTGAAAACATACTAAAGCCTCTTATGATTAGTAAACACATCAACATGGACCCCATAAAGATAATGCTTCCAAATATTTAAGGCAAAAATAGTTGTTGCAAACTCAAGATCATGAGTTGGGTACTTTTTCTTATGAGGTTTAATCTATCTAGAGAAATATGCTAATAATTAGCCTCGCTGCATCAACACACAACTAAGGCCAACTCAAGAGGCATCACAGTATACCATAAAACCATCTGAACCTTCTAGTAAAGTCAAAACTGGAGTGTAGGAGAGTCGAGTCTTTAACTTTTAAAAACTCTTTTTGTGGGAATCTGACCGCTGAAACTTAACTTTCTTCTAAGTTAGTCTAGACATGGGAGAAGTGATAGAAAGAGAATCCCTTAAGAAAATATCTATAGTAGCTAGATAAACCCAAAAAACTCCTGATATCAAATGGAGAGATGAGCTAACTGAAATAAACTGATAAGGAATAATCATAAGGTCAAGGTAAATACTGTCTCAAGATACTCAATGAAACTAAAAAAAAAATATGTCTAACTATCTGAAAGCCTCTAAATCAGTGTGAGTTATTTGGAAAGGTCCACAACTAACACCAAATGACTAAAATAATGTAAAATACTGAAAATAATCAAATGATAACTAATCCTCAAATGATGAGGACTCACTAAACTGCTGTTTAGTGGCGTGTGAATACGCTAAGGGCAGTCTGGGTACTGAGCATCTGAACCTACATTATGAGATAATATAGAACAAAGTAATATGCGATCAGTAGATTTAATGTACTGAGTATGTGAGATGAAAATCTAGTTGATATATATATATATACTATGAATAAATGCATAAACATGAAAATCAAATGCAAGACCAAGTATAAATATGTGTTGGGTAACTAAATAATTTAATACTGAACAATTGGACAAGCAAAATGAAATTAAACATAATCTGAATATTGAATTGAGTACTGTGGGTGATAACATTTAATCTACATGCCCCAATCTAAGCTAATCGAGGTCCAACCTGTAACCCTAGTTGGAAGGGTATTTGTACCATACCAAGGGTACCAACACTAGCTTATGTGGATCCACTAAACTGATGTCCCAAAAAACTAGGGTATTAGTCCTTTACTAGCGGGTGACCCCTCATAACCTATGGTGGCACTATAGTTCTAGAACTTAGGGACTTCTACTAAAGGTCTCAGTCCTCAAATGGCGGGTGAGCCTTCATCCCTGTGTTTACTCGGTGCTAAGTACTACTCTCAACTAAACTAACGCTGAATTATAACTGATATGTAAACTAGTAACTTATTTGCTCAATCATGGCATTTTGAATATGTAATACATGCATAATATGAAGAAATTTATAAATGTGTAAACTGATGCATGCTTGATCTCCTAGGTATCGAGTATTCATAACCCACCATCTTTAGTTAATGTAACTGAACATGATAGTATTTACTGAGCATGATAATAAGAGAATTTCTCAACTCAACAACATGATGAAATGAGGAAAGTCATATTTTGAACATGGGAAACACATACTCATAATCATACACATAAATTGGGGAGAGTTAAAGATTCATATTAATTTGACCTGGAACCTGATTAAAGAGAAAAGGAATTGTGCTCGTAAATTTAAGGAGTTCTTGGGACTTAGTGGCTGGATGGTACCCACTAATTAAGTCCCACATACCTAAAAATTCCCTTTAAAGAATTTTCGTTGAACTTGAACTTGCTTTAGATGAACCCTAGTTTGGTTTTTGAGAGAACAAATCACTTCTTTTGCTATGTGTTGACTGATGTATGGGCTGTGACAGGTTAGGGTAATGTTTAACCTTGATAAATAAGTTGGGTTAAAAAGAGGTGGAATTTTCCCAAAATCCCTTATTAAAATCGTGCAGGAATTTTGGTCCCAGACATCATGACTCACCCAATGACACATTACGTCTTTTCACGAGTCGTGGTCTGAATAGTGACCTTAGATCTTGGTTTCAAAGACTTCATTGTTAAGGTAAAGAATCCTTCTTTTAATTATTCGTTAGGTTTGACCATGATTCGTTAGGAGTGGTCGTGCTCTGAGACTCTATTTCTGGGTTTATTTTTGTTAAGGTAACGGATCTACCCTATGACTCGTTGTCAGTGATAACGAGTCGTGACGTAGAATCATTACCCTTGGACTAAAATATGAGGGGTTCCTCTCTAGTGGGGCTATGAGTCCATACAATGACTCGTTGCATCTAATAATAAGTCATTGCCTGGATCATTACCATTGGCAACCTGACAAACTCTTAGGGAAATTTTCATAACTTTTTTCCACAATAACGGATTAAGGCAAGACTTGTGGCATTGGAAAATCTTTTAACGTTCTTAAAGCTTTAAAACTTGGGGTATTATACCATAATACTCTGAAATGATTCCACAAACACAACCATTTGAGTCATAGCATGCTGAATAGAAACATTCAACCCTTTCATGAACTTCTGAATATTTTCAGACTTGGTGGCAATATAGGTATAAGAATATCTAGACAAAGCATAGAAATATGCCTCATACTCTACAACAGTCATGGATCCCTACTCTAAGCAATCAAACTCATCTCACATCTGATCCCTCAAACTGAAAGGCACAACTTATCCAAAAAGGCCTTAATAAACTGATCCAAAGTCATCTGTGGTGAACCAAGAGGTCGGGAACCAATAAGTGACCTCTACTAATCTCTGGTGCATCTCTGAACTGATAAATAATATACACAACCCCATTTGACTCGAGCAAAACAAGGTTATGCAACTTCTTAAGACAATCCATCAAGAACTCATAGGCATCCTCAACTACAAAACCACTGAACCTAGGGGACCTAAATGAGTAAATCTCTCAAACCATTTTTTATCCTCCAAAGACATAACTATACTCTAAATAATAAGAGGCATAGTAAATTTGGCCAGCTGAGAACCACCTGAGGAGGTAACATAGAAGAAGGTTGAACTCTAGATCTTTAAATTCCATACTCAGATAGAGGAACAATGTTCAGAGTCTGTGGAGTACTATAAGTAGATATCGGTACAATAAGAGGCTCCACATTCGGGACTAGAGAAATAGCATAAGAAGACTCTAGCATAGATAAAGGTACCATACTTGAAGCTAGAGGAACACTTAGTGCACTCACGAGAGCACACTCTAAATTGGTCAACAACTGAATCAATAACCCCACCAAGACTAGGGTAGAAGAATGTTGTGGGACTAAAGTATTCCTCATAACTCCAACTATCACAACCCAACTTTCGATTCATGATAGGACCTGCTAAAACCCACCAGTAGGTAAGCCGACATCGTAACCTAGAGCTAAGGTAATGGGTTACCCTGGTAGAAATGCCCGACAAGGGCCACAACAATTGAACATAATAGCAACAACAAAGTTCCACAATAACAAATGACTATAGAGACCAATTTCCAGGACTTCGTAATATTAGTACAACAGCATCTAAGTAAAACAATGAGAATTACAATTTCAAGTCTAAATGGTCTTAAATAATCTTATACGTTCATCTCAGAGACAAAAGGCAGAATAAAAATAGGGGAAAGCGAGAGACTCAAACTCCAAGAGCTCACCCTGTCTCCAGAAGATCAACGTAGCACAATCTCAACTCAGCGGCAGCTAAAGTGATAAGGAAAAAACCTAGAAACACAAAAACAGCCACTAAAAGGAACAAACAAACACTAAAATCCAAAAGTATCAACACATAGAAGAAATAGGATGAAGTAGAAGACTCAAAACACACAGACATTTCGGGTTCAACATAAAAGAAAAGAAAATTGCATTGAAAGTAAAGAATAGTAATGAGACATATATCTTCAACAATAGATAGGACCAAGGTGTGTTTTAAACACCAAGATGCATACCACTAATGAATACAACACCCTACAAAGGGAATCACCTTACCCAAGCACCAACCTTTCTTTGTCAAAGTGTCAATACAAGATTGACCTTGATTCTAATGTCTTTTCTAAGACCTATAGCTAATCTAAGAGAAACTACACTAAGACTAATTCTCAATTTCAATTCATCAAAGTCTAATGAAAATAGAAGCTAAAAGGTCTATTTATACTATTACAAAACAATGACTAAAATACCCTTAATGAAGGATGCTCCTTTGTAGTGTAAAAAGAGAGATCAAAAGACCTCCATGCCCATAGTTGAAGGCACCCATGTAGTGTAACGAATGCAAGGCTTTCAAGTCTCCTTATCTTCATATTTAATCTAGTACACTCCCATGGTTGAAGGCATCATGATCTCATAAGCTCCCATTTGCATGGTCAAGGCTTGAAGAGTCTCCAAAAGGTCTTCAATCCAAAACTTAAACCTTTAACTATACCTCGTGCTCTTTGTCCTCTTCATGTTTGTATCATTCTCTCCATCTTGAGAGGAATTTGTCCATAAATTCACATCGTGCAAAAAAAAAAGAAGGAAGAAAACAAGCACACAATACTTTTGGCAGAAGGGTTAGCATTAGTACCACAATTATATCATCACTCCAAGGTGGTTCACACTTAACATACATCCACGTATCCTAGTGTTTGACATGAAAAGCTTGGCATAAAGGATACGAAGGATGTGAATAGGATTATCATTAATAGTGAAGGAACATAAACCAAAGCTATACCTCCCACACCCCACAAGCACACCGAGATCAAATAAAAGTAGTACACTAGGGTCTAAATCGAGATGAGTCATTCCTTTCACTAGTCTATCATGCCAAGGGGTACATATTTGAAATACAACCAAAAATCCCTTGTATTATCTATGAAACACTTAGTATACGCATCATAAAGGATAGAGCTAAGGTAAACATTAAAGGAAAATAAGCACAAACAGAGGCAATCCCTTCTCCACCCCACTAGTGTTCCGGGATCAAATAGATGATGTTGCCAAGGGTATAAGTCAAGATTAACCCATCCCTTTACTAGGCTACCATACTTACAATCAATCAAGACAATTACCCTTAAGAGAAGGTTATCATTCAAGACTAAAGAGCTGCGTCCTATAAGTCTTCCCCTAAGAATAAACACACCTTTATTCACTAGTTTGCCAAACACACGATCATCATGAACAAGACAAATGGCATGGTTTTCATCATATAAGGTAAAAGGGTCATGTTCCATATCATGATCAACATTACAAGAATGAGAATCAACTTAAGGATCTTTAATCTCATCACTCATATACTCAAGTATTGAACCGCCCTTAAAAACAAATTGAGCATTACACACAACAATAGTACCACCAATGAAAGATTCATGCTTTTCTACACTAGGTAAAGCCGAAATCATATAACTTTGGCTACTAATAGCCACATCACAACATTTTAGACTTGAGGAAGTGTAGAGGGTACCCATTTTACCTTGGGTTATACTAGGGCAGCCCACTTGCTTTGAATTCCCGGCCATGGGTGCAATGAGAATACCAAAATATTTGGGAGGGATTTCCTTTTTATTCTCCTTTGGACATATTTCACTATGTACCTGCACATAAGAAGAACAAATTCTAGGCAAAGTGACAACATTTGGGTTAGTGAGTAACAAGGATTCTTTGTGGACAAGATCCACAATCAAACTTTTCTTTCCCCTTCCAACTTCACTACCCATGATTTCCCTTTCCCTTTCCTTATTTTCTTCATAGTCTTCTTGTACCTCATCCTTAAATTGCTCTCCATATTGAGAACCAACCTTACCACCATTGGATTCTATCACCATCTCTTTCCTTAGTTGAATGGGGTGGTTTACGTTAAGTGGATCTTGGGGAGGAGGCATTGGATTTGATTGGTGATGGATTTGGATTTGTGGAATGGGATTTTATGGAGAGTGGCATCTTTGGTCAAGTGGATTTGGTACTTGGTTGTTTGAATTTTGTGGAGGTTTTGGTAGAAATAGTCTACCAACCCCAGCTTTCATTCTAATCATATCACCCTTTATTGATCTCACATAACCCTTCATATCTCCCATATCCATACTTACCTTTGCCAAATCATGGGATAAGGAATTAAACCAAGCCAACAAGACTCCCATAGCATCATTTCCAAGTGAAGGGCCACTTGAACCCTCAGGTTCCATGATTAAAGTACCTAAAAACAAGAAAAAACAGCAAAGGATATACCTATAAAACGAACAAACAAGTTAGTTCAATAAAGCTTCACCCTCTCACACTCAGCTTTACCTATACTTGGTCTTTCAAGTATTGATACCTTGGCAAATATTTATCAAGTAAATGAAGGATGATTCTAATTTGGTCTGGAATCAATTTTTGTTTGAGACAACTCAAAGAAAAATAGCTTTCGGACTTGAACCAACAAGATACTACAAATTAAAAATGATAAAAGCACACGAAAATCAAAGACACAAAACAAAACGGACTCTAGACTAATTACCAACCTAGTAGGTACTTACTAGTTTGCTAATTAGTGATAGAACCAACAAAATTGAAACTAGAAAAAACAATTAGAAACTAGGAAATCTAAATTTGAACTTAATTCGGTTGGTCACCAAAGTGATAACGTGGCAGCTTGTGATTGGACATTACTTTCAAAATTTTTTTTCAATTTCCCAAACTTCTTGTTTCGGCCACACTTGAACTAGAGAGGTGCTTGAATGAAATTGGTGGGGAAATGGAGGGTTTGGATCCTTTTTTCAATTTCAAATGGATTTGAAAATAATTGGTCCCCCCTCCTTTGTACTTTCAATTGTACTTTAATATTTCCTTTGTCCCCTCTTCTTTTCGAAGATTGTGAATATGCTAGGGAATATTCTTTGTACAAACAACTTTCACCTTCTCTTTCTTTCTTTTTGTGAATCAAACTAGGAGTTTGAATATTCTTCTTCAACAAGTCTTGAAGATGATGAAGAATAATATGAATATTCAAGAGTTGACCAAGGTTTGACCACTAGGCAAATGAAACCTAAATTCAATTTTTCTTTTAGATCTAGGTTCCCTTTGCTAAGACAAGATCAAATATCAACGAATCAGCCACAAAACACCCATAATACCACAAGTCACACGTTATCAACCTCACAAAAGCTTCAAAATGCAACAACAATGGTGGATCTAGCACAAACACAAATCTTGTTTCAATCCTAGATCTAGACACTTTAAGTGTTAGAGAACAAGGATCTAACACTATAAAATATCAAAACAAGTTAAAAATTAGTAGATCTAAGTTGTGAAATTTTGATCTACTACCAACAACAAGACAACACACAATTTTTTGAGTTTTTTGGATTTTTGACTTTTTTTTGTGAAGATTTTCTTAGATCCAAGATTTAGGGTTGTAGGAACAACCCTAAACAAGGCTCTTGATACCAAATGATAAGGGAACAAACTTAGAAACACAAAACCAGCCACTAAAAGGAAAAAACAAACACTAAAATCTAAAATTATCAACACATAGAAGAAAGGGGATGAAGTAAAAGACTCAAAACATACATAGACATTTCGGGTTCAACATAAAAGAAGAAGAAATTGCATTGAAAGCAAAGGATAGTAATGAGACATATATATTCAACAATAGATAGGACCAAGGTATGTTTCAAACACCAAGATACATACCACCAATGAAAACAACACCCCACTCTTAGGTAGACACAAAGGGAGTCACCTTCCCCAAGCACCAACCTTTCTTTGCCAAAGTGCCAATACAAGATTGACCTTGATTCTTATGTCTTTTCCAAGACCTATAGAGTAATACTCAATTTCAATTCATCAAATTCTAATGAAAATAGAAGCTAAAAGGTTTATTTATACTATTACAAAACAATGACTAAAATACCCTTAATGAAGGGTGCTCCTTTGGAGTGTAAAAAGAGAGATCAAAAGACCTCCATGCCCTTAGTTGAAGGCGCCCATGTAGTGTAAGGAATGCAAGGCTTTCAAGGCTCCTCCTATTCATATTTAAGCAAGTACACTCCTATGGTTGAAGCCATCATGCTCTCATAAGCTCCCATTTGCATGGTCAAGGCTTGAAGAGGCTCCAAAAGGTCTACAATCCGAAACTTAAACCTTTAACAATGCCTTGTGCTCTTTGTGATCTTCATGCTTGTATCAACAAGTACTATGGTCTGCAACAAAAAGGTACAGAAGTGTAGTATGAGTACCAAAACACGGGGACTCGGTAGGCATCATTAGCCGACTGAGCTAAATTATGATATAAAGGGGATATAAAGTAAGACAAAAACTAAAAGTCAAGGTACAGAATCAAACATGAATCATCTCTAATATCATTGTATAAAATAACTTATCATCTAGAACAATAGTACGATATCTCATATCAACACATACCACAACCATCATATAAAATAAGTGTACCCATGACTAATAACTGTACCTGTATACTGTATAATATACTATAAAATACGGAAACATAAACTGAATGGCCATAAGGTTCAAAACTGAATGAACATCCGATAAATAATGTTTGAAAATGGTATAACAATACCAAAGAAAATTTGAAATAACTGTCTAACATGTTATAGTCTAAAAGCCTCTAAACTGTCTGAATAAGGAGTTGATGGGACATGTCTCTAACTAACTCCGACTACTGAAATAAACTGAAAACTAAATTAGTAATGAAATCATCATGTCCTCGAAGGATGAGGACTCACTGCTAACTCTAATCGCTGAACTAGGATGCTACTGGTTCTCTGGAGCTCGTGCTTCTAAACCTATGGTATAAGACACCATAGCACAAATGCGTCAGTACTTTAAATGTACTGGTATGCAAGTGAAGTAGGCTGAATGCAATAGGTTCATATGCATGAACAATACTAACTGACTGACTAACATGAACGTGAGAATACATGCATGCATACATAACTGTAACTGAGATCGTGCTAGGACAGAATATTGAGTTCTGACTACTGAGTCTACTGATTTTGACATCTGAGTCACTGATGAGTGAGAAAGATTGATATTGTATTACTGAATACTAAGGGGCTGATACTATGTTACTGATACATGAATAACTATTTTTGACAGTTCTGATTATGAAAAACTGGTCTGGTAAACTGTAGCTGACAGTCCTGAAGTTGAATACTAATAACATGAGTTTGAATAACTGATTTAACTGATAACATGAGTGACTGTATCTGACAGTCCTAAATTTGATGGAACTAGCTGAGTTTTATATTGTATCTGAATTAATTGTATCTGTCAATCCTGAAATTTGAAGAACTATCTGAGTTTTTTTTATTGAGACAGAGACAGTAACTATGGGAAGTGATCATCTAATCGACATACCCCGAAACTAAAATGGTGGGGTCCAACCTGTAACCCCAGCTGGAAGGGTATCATTATCGCGCCACTTGTAAAGACCTGTTTTAGGTATACCCTCACTAATAGGGAGCTCTTCCGTCAACCCCTCCTAGTAGGTAACCTAAATGAGATGTATATATATTCCTAAATGCGTAGGGTGCATATCAACCTACGTTGGCTACGAAGTTCTGGAACACAAGGATTGCTTCTAGGGATCACACCCTCCACTAAATAACAGGTGAGTACCCATCCTTGGGTTCGCTCGGTGTTGAATTCTACTTCCATCTGAAAGATACTAAAATGATTAACTGAGCTGAACTGATACTAGTGGTATTGTTTACGGAGTTGAACTAAACTAAATTTACTGAGTTTCGTTGACTGAAGGAATATACTGAGCTCTGAGGACTGACTGATAATACTAAAGTTATTGAGATTGACTGGGAATACTAAGGTTATTGAGATTACTGAGTACTGAGATCACTGAGATTACTGAACTACTGAGATTATTAAGATTTTTGAGTTTTCTGGATTTTCCTAAGTCATATGACTGGTTGAGTTCTATGGATCATAGCTTGACTGAGAGTATCGTGAAACCATGACATGGCTCTAGGCACATAGCTAAATTGTTGGGTACAAGTACCCTCAGGACTTGATGGAAAGAAATTGACATAGCATGACTTACATGAACACATGACTAACAAAACAATTCATAATTCATATGTTGAAACACTCCATCAAACATGTGGTATGCATAAACTTATACAAACATGGGGATTTCATAATATCATGCTAGTTGGGTACTTTTCCTTCGTATAGGCATTTAATCAAACACATAGTAGGCATAATATATGTAGACAACATTATACAACAATCAAACATCATGATTCATATCTAATTTTATCATCCTAGGGTTTAATCATAGGTTCACATAAATATACATCTATACAAATCAATTCCACCTAACATTAATCACCCAACATGGATTTGAATTCAATTGATCATTCTAAACATAAACAAAATAAACCCAACATGAAGTTCATAAAGAAAATCTAAAATATTGACTTTAGAAAAGAGATTCTTGGGCTTCATGAACAAAAGGAGTCCATGAATGAATACTATGCATACCTTAGTTTGTGATTTCGTGAAGATTGACGGTGAAACCTTCTTGAATTTAAATCCTCAATAGAAACCCTAGCTTGTTCTTGAGAGAATCTAGTATATTTTGGGTGAATAATGGCTAAATCACGTGTTATTGGGTTTAAATAGGGGTAGGAAATTGACCCTTTTAACCTTTAGAAGCATCTTTAATTTCTACGAAAATTTCCCGATTTTCATCCTTGGCGCGCGCGCCACTATTGCGGCAAGTCACTGAAAAGTGACAAATGAGAAATTGCACGGTGGTGCGACGCGAAGCTATTGCGTTACCACCTTGTGTTTGACCTGAAAGTTTGGTGCGACGTGCCACTATCGCGGAGCAACACTGGAAATTGACAATTTTCATTTGAGCTATCTCCGCGATGCGCTGAAGGCTCAGGTAATACACTGTCTCACTAAAAAGGCTCAAACTCTTTACCCCGGGTGTCGGATTTAGGCGAATTTAGTATCGATGGAAAGCTTATTGAATTTCCCACATGACAAAAGGTGAAAATATTGAAAATACCAAATGTACAAAAGTGGATTCAGCTTTCAAAGAAAGCTTCTAACATTCTTGGGAAACTTTTCAAGCTAGGAAAAGTACAGAATATTACATTAAGCCACAAATGACATTACTTGCTAGACGTCAATTTAATTAATCATCATAAAATGCTAAGTCTATTATCATCATTAGCCATGTTACAACTATAATTACTAGTTACAACATTTTAACTAAACAAGGTCCACCACTAGTTTTTGCTAGACTTCTAGCCAACAAGTAATATGATCACTTATTAAAGACAACTAGTTATCACATAAGTCATTTTCTAGGTAAAATTTCATAACACAGCCATTTATTCAAGTCAAATGTATTCACCAGGTGGGTCCTTAATTCTACACATGATTATACTTATCATTTATCCTTTACTCAATAATTGGCATAATCTACTTCTAGTTACTATTTAGTATTTACAAGAGTCACACCTCTTAACTAGTGATTAATAGTAGAGAATGACAAACAACTTCCAAAGGAAAACATCATTTCTTAAGTGGACAAATGGGTTTAGTCATATATGTCATAACCACCTATATATCTATATATTTCTATATGCTTACCATACAAGGTACCACCACAACATCAATATATCCTCCGTATTCACTGGGCATCATCATAACATCAATATATCCTCCAGATTCACTGGCATCATCATAACATCAATATATTCTTTGAATTTATCGGGAATCATCATAACATCAATATATCCTCCGGATTCACCGGACATTATTATAATATCAATACCTCTTTCGGATTCACCAGGCATCATCATAACATCACTATCTCCTCTGAATTCATCAAGCATCATCAAATCATCAATAACCACCATGACAACAATAAACACATACTTATGTAACCAAATCAATAACAAGTACAAGCCCACCACAATAGAGTATAAGAGATGTAAGGAAACACATACCATGGTACCTTATTATTAATCATCATAACATCATAAGAGTAGATGCATGGGCATGCATATCTAAATGATATAAGAAATTACCATTTTTCCAAGGTTAACACGATAATTAGCAAGTCAATTATAAGTCATGGGTATGCTCTCTATATGCCTCTTTTACCCATATGGTTCTCAATACTATCACAAGGAGATTCCTTCACACAAACATTAGCTTAGTCATTAGGTTTGAATCATAACAATAGTGGTAGAATAATTAGAGGTTCACATAACAAACAAACCAATAAGCTAAGCAATAGCATAACCATACATTCAATTCACAAGACTTTCCAAGGCTATCCATATCATGACAACAGGATAATCAATCAAGTTTACACATTGTCCAAATATTGACCACATGCATAAACCGCAAATCAGGTTTAGCCATTATATTACTAAAAGCATAATCTAGGTATTCATCAAGTATCTAGGTCACTAAAGAAGTTACATAGTTTAAGCTTAAGGCAGGTCAAGTTCTGCTTCTAATAATCCCCAAGTCCTCTTCTACTAGACTAACTTCTACCCGTAATTAGTCCAAGTTATCTAAATCATACCTTAAGGGGTTACCAATCCTCACTAGATCTATAGGATAAAATCTTCTTCATGTATTCTTCCTAAGTCATCCCAAGCACTAAGGCCATTCCACAACTAAGCATACCTAGGTCCACCTACTCTCAAGGTGGGTGAACAAAGTCACTCTCATCTACTAGAGTAACTAAAGTATTCTCATGCTATTCATGAGATTACAAGTCCAACTAACCAAGGTTCTAGGCTATATGTCAAGCATCAAACTTTACCAGTTCAATAGCTTAAATGATTCAACTAGTACCAAGCACTACCAACTACCAATTCAACATCTAAGGCCTCACCCAATCTTATCAAGATATCATAATTATACTACAATGAAGCACAATCTAACTACAAGTAAGCCTAACCTACCTTGAGTATAAATTGCTCACGAACCCAAAATCTTTTCTTTTCCTTTTCTTGAAGCTTCTTCCACGAGCCAAGATATCAACAACATAATCTAAGCATTATTACAAGAACAAGAACACCCATATGGAATCATTGTGTCATGGGTCCAAAATGACACCAAAAATCCCTCTAAGTGGGTCCCACATATGAAAAATGAGTTTTTGAGGCTAACTCATTATTCAAATACCATTAAGGAGTTAAAGCCCTCAAGAAATGTGAGCAAAACAATCAAATTTGGGGCTAAAATAAAGCCTCAAGCCATTAGGGGTTTTGGGTCTTAAAATCAAGAAATCAATACCAAAACATGAAGAAATCTTACCTTAGATTCGTAGGAAAACACAATTACAGAAGCTATCCAAGCTCCCAATCAACCTACAAGACTCACTTTGAGGATTTTACACTCTATTAGGGTTTTAAAGCTCAAGAGTATGGCACAAATGGCCAAAATCTCGATCATGACAGCATTTAAAAAGGCCTTGCCCAGGACTCGGGATGTGCAATCGCGCACATCTACTAGACCGCGATCACGGCTCACTCGTTCACACCTCACCCACCCCGATCGTGATATCTCTCTCTCTCTGATAGGCAATGGTTGAAGCTTGGAATTTGGTTCTGAGCTTTAGCCAATGCCTTGGGATGTATTCGAAAAATTGACACCAATTGAGTATAAAATTACCTAAAAATTAAACACCAAAGGAAAATTTAATGGAGTTGACTGTTATTTTAATAATAATAATAATAGTGATACACAATGCATTTGAAAATTATAAGTGTACGTATTTGCGAAAATAATTTAATTTGTTGCTTTTATTTCTATTTTATGCATATTTTCTTATTGGTTAAATCAAAAATCGAACCGTTAAGGACTAAAAATCGATAAACCAAAAACCGATAAAAAATACCTTATTGATTTGATTATTGGTTTGACATATTTAAAAATTGATAACCGATAAACCAAACCGATAATATATAAAATTAAACCGAACCGACTAATGCACACTCCTAATTTCAAGAAAAAATAGTGAAAATTGATTTTAATATTGACTGTTGATCAAATATAATAAACAATTGAGATTTAAATTGAGGAGATGAGTCAAATTGGGAATAGAAATTGGGTTAGAAAATATTGAATTGGAGATTTCGATTACGTTAATACAACGTATTAATATAATGAATTTTCGGTTAATTAACTTTGTTATTATAACTTCAATTGTGTATTATTACCTCGATCATATGATGTTAACGTATTATTCAAAATATTTGGATATATAGATTCAGTTAGCTAGCTTTTAACTACTATATACATCACTATACGAGAGATATGTGTGTATATATATATGTATATATATATATGATTGACTATCAACTTTGTAATATGTACTATATACATCACATACACGAATATATTACCTCGTAATACAACATGTTTTATTTATACTCTGATGAATTATCGTTTAATTTAACCTACATTATTATATTATAACTTAAACAATATATTAATACCTAGATCAATCGATCGTATGATATCAATGTATTCAATATATATGTTGAATGACTATAAACTTCACAATATGTACTATATACATCACATACACATGTATATTACCTCGTAATACAATGTATTTCATATATACTCTGATATATTATCGTTTAATTTAGCTTATATTATTATATTATAACCTCAACAGTATATTATTATCTTCATCAATAGATCGTATGATATCAATGTATTCAATATATAATTGAATACACTTAATTTTTTTAAATATAAAAATTATTTATTTAATAGTAAATTAAAAATATCAAATATCGACGGACAATGTCATTTTCATAAAGTTTATTTTTATTTATTTGTAACAAAAGCGGCACTGTCCGTCGCTTTTTGTAAAAAAAATATAAAAAAAATAATTAAAAATGATGACAGATAACATCGCTTTTCTATAATTAATATTTTAAAAATAAAAAATTATAGCAACGTTATCTGTTGATTTTAATAAAAATAAATAAAAATAAAAATAAAATTTAAAAACCGACGGACAAAGTCGCTTTTTATCATAAATTTAATTTTTATTTATTTTTAACAAAAGCGACAATGTCCGTAGTTTTTTGTAAAATACAGAAAAAATAAAAATAATTAAAAATTTCTACGGATAGCATCGCTTTTTTATAATTAATATTTTAAAAATAAAAAATTATATTGACGTTGTCCGTCAATTTTAATAAAAATAAAAATTAAATTTAAAAAG
>NC_061121.1:133732167-133736416 GCF_002878395.1 Capsicum annuum | reverse complement strand
GACGTTGTCCGTCAATTTTAATAAAAATAAAAATTAAATTTAAAAAGTGACGGACAACATTTCTTTTTAAAAAAATAATTTTTATTTATTTTTAACAAAAGCGACGTTGTCCGTCGCTTTTTGTAAAAAATAAAAATAACTATAAATTGCGACGGACAACATCACTTTTCTAGAATTAATATTTTAAAAAATAAAAATTATAGTGATGTTGTCCGTCGCTTTTAATAAAAATAAATAAAAATAAAAATCAAATTTAAAAATCGATGGATTATGTCGCTTTTCAAAAAAATAATTATTATTATTTTTAAATAAATTACGACGCTATCTGTCGCATTTATTAAAAAAATTAGAAATTATTTTTTAATTAATTGGCACTATAATCCGCGAAAAAAAGCGTTGGATATTAAGACGTTGGCTGTCGATTTTAATAAAAAATAAATAAAAATTAAAATTAAACTAAAAAAGCGACGGACGGTGTCTCTTTTCTCATCGCTTTTTAAAGCGACATAGTTTATCGCTTTTTGGCCTTTTTTTAGTAGTGTTTTCGGATCTATACTTCTAGAATCGCGCCTAAGGATCCAAGACTTGATCGTTCCAGGGGAGCAAATACTTGATTGGAGGACAGCTTGGGAAGGAACTACACTTGATGATATCCTCCAAAGGGGGTGTTGGACAACTTCATATTTGAAAGATTGCATGGAGTTCAAGAAATCCAACAAAGCAAAGGAAGAGCACATGTGTCAATATGTGGTTATTTGGGCTTTTGGGTCACTTTTGGCCCATAGTCATGAGTATTTGGCTTTTGGGTAACTTTTGAGCCCAATTAATATTTAGAGTCACTTTTAGGTCCAATTGTAATAAATGATCTTGGCTTATAAATAGTTAGGATTCCTTTTAATTTAGAGGAAGATGATTTTGAATGTAAGTTGACACTTGAGATTGTTTTTTATGAGCTTGTTGGGAGACACTTGAGATTGTTTTTACTGAGTTTATTGGGAGCTTATTGATTGTTTAAAAATGTGAATTGTTCGGGATTCCATTCCCGTGAGGTCCATGTAAGAGGTTGGTGTTTATTGATAATTGATAGAAAGATGGTTGAGTTTAATATACCCCTTAAATGTCCTCTCTTTATCAATTTGTGTCGATCTATCTATCTCTTTTATCCTTTACTTGTTTGTATCGTTTTCCATTGTTTTCCTTATTTTCGTTTTCACATTTTCGTGTCGTATCAATTCCCCTCTACATATATAACCTTGTATTGATCCGCAGCATTTCATGGCATGCGAAACGATAATTCTAATATTGTTACCACGATCTAAAGTATTACAACTTATCAATATTTTCAGGAACACCACCACACCCTCTCACCTTAATTTATTTATACCGTGCATTCTCAAATCAAAAGAAGAAAAGCAGAAAACAAACAAACAAAAAAAGGAAAAGTAAAGAAATAATTCAATAAATTTGAAAACGATAATGGGGAAAAAGAAAGAGGAAATAGGCAGCTGCAAGAAGAAAAAGGAGCAGAACAAAGGTTGCTCCAGTTTGGGTATAAGAATCTTGATGCTATCTGTCATAGGTTTCTCCTGTTTAGGCATAAGATTTATCTTGATGCTATCTGTTTGTGACAGAGGGAATTGATCGGAATTTACTATTAATGTACGGTCCTCCAACAAAAGTTGCAGCATTTCTATACTGTAGTAAATAAAACCAACATCATATCTTATACTCTCATTTAATGATCATCACATCAGATCAGAAAAAGTTAAACCCTTTTACTAGAATTCTTTCATGCATATGCAGGCTTCCATGCAAAAGTTATTAGGGTGTAATATGCTGTACTCTTTTTGATCTCTAGATTAAAAGTTTAAAGTCAGTTAGACACAGTTACATGTTAGGTTCCTAATCTCAATTTATATGAAATTATTTGACTTAACATAAAATTTAAGAAAAAAATATTTCTGAATTTTTTATCCAAAATATCTAAATTAACCATTTGTGCGGCTATATATTATTTCGATTTTACAAAAAAAAAAAATTAAAATTAAATTATTCTCAATGACCTTTAAACTGTTCCGAACTATGAAAAGTGGTGTCCTTTAAATAGAATAAAAAGAAAGTATACCGTATGAATTGAGAAAGTAAATATTTTTATGTTAAATTTGGTGGATAGAGGGTGGCGCCGCAGGTGGTTGGTGAGGGGAGATACTGACTCATTTTACTTGGTACTATATTAAAATTATTATTTCAAATATGTCATACTATTTATGTGACTATCGAAATTTACTGGTAAAAGTAAAATGAAATATTCAAGATAAATAATTTTAATTATTATAAAGGTAACTTAACGAGCTGTGTTCATAGAACGTCTGATCACTAAAATAAATGAAGTCATCAATATTCAGCACTCTGAAATGACATTATCCCTAGACATTTTTGCCTGTTTTGGTATACGGTTCAGTTTTTAAGGATTGAAAGATAATTAGAGTAGCACCCTCTTCTCAATCTATCACAACTAAAAATAATAATTTTAAAAAATAGATTAATTTTAATTTGAAAATATAATTTCTTTGAGTTGATGATGATAGAAAGAGCCTATTTATCTCTGAGATAATAATAAAATTTACATATATTTTATTTTTTTCAAATCTCATTTATAATATTATGGTTGTTGAATTATGTTGAGAATGAAATTATAATTTTAGTACTCCTGTTTGGATGTGAAAGGAGTACTAGTAGACAAGACCTGCAAATGTAAGAGTACATGAAAGAGTAAAATAAAAAGAAAAGCTGCAGTGGGTGTAACCTTCACCTTAACACCGCCACCCTCCGCCTCCACCTACGTGATACCTTTTCATTACTACTACTGACACCATCTACTCTTGTCGTTTGTTTAAATATTTTATCTTAATATATCCCTTTCAATTTCTATGTTACTCTATTTTCTATTAGAAAAAAAGTTAAAGATATTCCTCAATTGCTTATTGATTAATTTTGTTCTTATTATATTATGCGACTATTTTTACTTCTCTCATTATGTTTCGTGGACTATTTTTATCCCTCTCAGTTACAAACTTAATAAAAATATTTTTATTTTTAATCAATGTCCTCCACGACAAAGTGGAAGAAGCTTTTAATTGAAATTATACATGTGTCATTTATTGATTGGATAATATATATAATTAATTATATTTATAATTTTAATACTATTTTTTTATTTCAGTCTTTTAACTTTTTTCCTGTTCTTTTTTTGTTCTTCATGTTATCACTGTATTTATGCTATTTTATCTTCTTGTCTCAAAATCTCAGTCAATATTTTTGATTGCGCATTTTTATATCCCATGAGAAAATAAATTATTTTATGAATTTTGATTTGATTTGTGATTTCAGACAAAAAGGAAAAGGAAATTGAACAACATATCATATGGGGTTGCAAAATTTGGAGAAGCAAAAATAAAATGAGATATAGGGATGGGATAGATGGATTCGAAAAATTTTAGTCATATTTTATTTTATTGGCATGTGTTTTGTGGGCCCTTACCATTGACATCTTTATCAAGCACATTAATGGTTTAATAGACTCTTGTACTATGTCGATTTTATAAGTTGGACACTTCTACTTATATTTTTGTTATCAGAACTCCTGAACCCACTAAAAAATAATATTTTAAATACTTTTTTGGAGACTGTAACACACTCTCCCACGTCAGCTGTCACATCAGCTACCACGAGTGTCACGTCATCTTCCACGTGTGTCACATCATCTGTCATGTCATTTTCAAACATTTCATTAAATTTCAAGTCATTTTTAAAATGTTACATAACAAATTAAATATTAAAATTAATTTAATTAAATAAGAAAAATTTATAAATTGTAGAAAAATTTAAATAATCATGTTTTTATTTTTGCTCAAAAATTAAACATCAAATTCATCCCAAATAATTAAAATTCTTTTTCAACTAATTTAAATTTGTAGCTATAAATTCATATATACAAACATAATGAATTTTCGATTTTTAAATTTGAATATCTTTAACAAATTCACAAAAACTTTAAGTTTTTTCAAGTTTATTCATTAAATTCACTAATTTTTTAATATCCACTATCACTCAATTTCAATTCAAATTTAAATTTTAATCTCAAATTAAAAAAATTCAAATTTGAATTTTAATCCTAAAAAAATTTAAAAAATTGAATTAAGAGAAAAAATTAAAAAAATAAAATAAAATTTGAATTTAGAAGGGGGGC
>NC_061121.1:133706170-133729167 GCF_002878395.1 Capsicum annuum | reverse complement strand
TGGGGAAGAGGGATTTTTTAATATTTTTTTCTTAATTTATTATTTTTTAATTTTTTAAAATATTTTTAAATTAAGAAAACTGAAAAAAAAAAAGTCTTAATCTTTTTATTATTATTATTTTTAATTATTTTAATATAAAATTGATCAAAAATTAATCCCCACTCGTACCCCAGGCGAGTGTAATCACTCTCCTTATCCTAGTCAGCATTTTAATGCCACATTGGCAAAGTCAAAGGTCAAAGGTTTTAAAATATAGCTTTTTAGTGGTTTTAGGGGTGCAGATGACAAATATGTAAGTAGAAGTATCCAACTTACAAAACCGACTCAGTACAGAGGTCCACTGAGCCATTTTGCCAAATTCAATATCAATATCATCCAAAATTAAATATAATTTCTTTATGCAATCAATTTTCTGCAACTAGTATCTTTCCACCTCCAACCATTTTTTACCCTGAATTCCTTTGCAGCTATTTCCTATATTTCTAGCTCCATATCATTTTCTCTCAAAATTTCTTTGATAGAAATAATGCATAATGTACTTGCAAATTTTTTAAGGAAGATTTATTCTCCTTTTATTTTAAAAAATTATGTTTTATGTACCTGAAACTCAATATTCAAGTCAAACGGCGTTGCTGTTGTGTCTTCTTTCCCTTCTCCCCCACCACCCACCCCTCACCCCCTCCCCTTACACCCCAACACACTTATCTTTCTTTCCTCAATTTTTGATTCTTAATCTCTAATTTTGCTAAATTTAAGTATTACCTTTCTCTCATTTTCTCTTTATTAGTGAACTAATTTCAAAAAAATTCAATTATCACTATATTATTTTATGGAAATGCTATTAATAGATAGATTTTTTTCCTCTTGAGATGGAATGAATATGTCAATATGATGACACAAAGTAATTCTCCGGTGCTGATTACAAATCTATAATAAAATAAAAGTTATATTAATCTAAATCTATTGGAGCTAATTATTTTCTAGCAATTTTTTAATCAAAATTATCAAAAACTAATAATATAGTGCACATGGATACATTAATTTATGTAGATACATTCGGGATGTCTCTTTCAATAGAGAAACTTAAGATTAATCTAAATACCAGTGCACCTAGCCAACCTTTTATTTTAGTGGGTGCTTTTATTTCTTTTATACCTATTTTTGTATATTCTCTATGTAATTATATCTATTTTGTGTCGGTTTTACTAAGTGTCGGTACACCCCAAAAAATAATGTACGTCCACCCCTAATTTTTTCAAATACACTATTTAATTTTACACAAATATATCACATTCTTTTATGATGCATAAAGTTTTAAAGTAAAATAAAAAATTTATATAATTATTGGTGCATAAAGTTTTGAAGTAAAATAAAAAATTTATATAATTATTTAAATAATTTGAAATTTTAAATAATTATAACATGATATAAATTTTTCTAAACTCAATTATATAATACAATTAAAGTGAGAGTTTTGTAAAATAATGAAATGAAAATGCAAAAGCCCAACAAAAAAAGAAAAAGCTGCATAGAAAATGCTAATGGGAGAAGGACCAAGAAGTAAAAAAATCACAAATAATGAGAGATGGGTCCCATTTATTACAAATGTCAAACAATAAATCCCTCATATAAGTATGATGTGGCGTATTTCACACATAATAAAATTTTTCGGTGGATTCTAGTGTATGAAATGCTATGAAGTAGTTATTGAGGATCTTAAGCTAATTAGGGATTGATGTATAAAATAATATATGAAAAATTTTAAAATAATAATTCATTTTAAAGAATTACTAAATTTCTAAAGGTTAAACCTATCGACAAGTACTTTAACTTGGCATCATCTTTTACTTTGACACCTTAAGTGGACGTTGTTCACTTTTGGTATCTCAAGTAGCCTTAAACTGTGTCACTTTGACACCTTCCAGCACCAACTCTGGTGCGTGAATTGCACGCGCTTCTAACAAGGATTAAGCGGCCAATTAATTTGTGCCAACTCATTTCTAATTGCCACATCATTATATACACCCATAATTTTTTAAAAAACAACAAAGGACCAAAATAACATAATAACATAGCAAAGTGTCCAATGAATTAACAACACATGGTTTTTTAACTAAATAATTATAAAAAAGTCCTCATAACATCTTCTCCACCTTACTTTTTTAGGCTTAACCTTCATTAATGGAAGTTGAACCTCCATTAATGGAGGTATAATTTTTCAAAAAGTAAATACGCATTAAAAGCTTCACGAATTTTAGACATGGAGAAGGGGAGGCCAATGTTCAGTTAATAGCTTCCCAAATTTCAGATATATGACTCAAAAAAAAATATGGAGGAGACTAAAAAAAATATGGAGGAGAAGAAGGTTTGTGTTCGGTTAGAAAATTATTCAACAAAAGAAAACATGGGCACCATTAACTCAAAATATCCAGCATTGTTTCCCTTTATTTACATACAACTAGCAAAATAAATTTAGAAGCACCAACTAAATCAACCCAATCGCTTGAATAAATGATTTATTGAGTAATTAGTTAGATCAAAATGACGTAAAGAAAATGTCCATTAATGGAGGTTGAATTTTTAGACAAATTTTTGGAAAGAATTTGAATTTTTCAATTTAATTTTTAGCTAAGAGATACTCCATTAATGGAGGATGAAAAAATAGGGAAGAAGGTGGTAAAATTAAATGAAAAATGGAATAGAATGATACTGCCACACGCCCAAAAGTGAGTGTGATACACTCTCTTTACTGAATCAGCAAAAGGTGCCAACGTGATATAGTTTATGGCTACTTGAGGTGCTGTCAAAGTGAAAGATGATGCCAAGTTGAGGTACTTGTCGATGAGTTTGACCATTTCTAAATAATGATATTTGATAATGAACCGGCATGGCACATGATATTCTTCTTACTCAAATATCAGGCCACATAAAATTTTAAAGAATCACGGGGAAAAATGATTAAAAATAATGATAGATTTGTTAAGTTTATTAATGGGAGAGTACAATAGCCACAAATTACAACGGAAGGGGTAAAAATAACCACATGGTATGATGAAGGACAAAATTAGCAAATAAACTAAAGTAAAAAATTAACTGACTGATTAATTCATATAGGTGTTTCACGATAAAACAAAAGTATTCTTAGTATTGGTGTTTGTCCCTATTTTCTTATCATAATTGGGTTTTTTTGTACGTATCATAATTGAGTTTCCTTTTATGAAAAGAAAAATATATTTTCCATATTTGGCTAATCCTTATTCTTGTAGGAAAAAAGTTATAGACTCTATAAATAGAGGCTCCTTTCTTCTAGTTTAGAGTTTTGTTTGTGGTGAGACTTTGTGAGACACAAGTGTTGTGGTATCACTTGTGTGAACTTCTTTTTATTCTGAGTGAATTGTGTGAGGTTGTCTCTCTTGACAGTTTGTACTCTCTTTTATATAGGGGATGACTCATCTCCTTTTGTGGATGTAGGTCGATTGACCGAACCAGGCTAAATTATTGTGTCTCTTTTTATTTATTTCTTGCATATATTATTATTCATGGTCTTTCGAGGTTTGCTTTGCTAGCTTCTGCATCACACATAATTATTTCGATCCTAACACTTAGAGCTTGAATTCAAATTCTCTCATTATTTTAATTCATATATGAGTTCTACGTCAAAATAAAAATATTTTAAGTTCAAATTCAAAATCTCCCATTTTAATTTATATACATAATTCACATTAAAACAAAAACATTCTTAAATTCTAATGCAAAACCTCTGATATTAATTTAAAATGTTATTTTAAAATTTAAAATGTTAAGTGGTAATAAAACCACAAGTTTTAAAGAAAATCTATGGATGCAGTTATAAGAATTAAAAAACAATAGCATATCAAATATAATTATACATTTGTATCTGTTAACAAATGTAAACCTAGTCAATTTATAACAAAACCCCATGTCTCATGTTATTATATAAAAGTCAAATTCATCGACAACCATCGCAACTTGACCCGATCTTTCACTTTGATACCTCAAGTAAACGGTGTTCATTTTAAACTCCTTAACTAGATATAAAATGTGTCACTTTGACATCTTTTGCCCTATTGGTGAAACGCTTGTGGAACACTCTGCAATGGCGCTTTCAAGCTCCATTTTTGCTAATTTGGCATAGAAATCCCCCCCTCCCCAATGGTAATATATCATTTTCGTTTATTATATTCATCTTCTTCATTTCAACATTCAAATTTAATCCTAATTTCTTAATTTATTTATGAAAATCTTCTCTCTTATTCATCTTCCTTATTTAAATTAATTTCGTATTTGATTTTGAACGAAAATTTTACTCTTCATTTTCTCAAAAGTTTAATCTTTGTCTAACTTTTTTCGAATTGAATTGAATAATGTCGAGCCGTTGTTCATGATTTTTTTTTTTTTTGAAAAATATTGCCGCTATTGTAAATGTGGTCATGAAGCATTACTAATGACTTCTTGAACTAAAAAAAATTCAGGTAGTAGATTTTTTAACTTGTAAAAGTTCAAAGATAATTTTTTTACTTCTTAATTAAATTAGTCGATTAATTATTAATTTTGTAGAAATTAAACGGGTGTGATTACTTTAATTGGTTTGAAGAATATGCCATTCACAAGCAAATAGGGTGATTTACAATTTGTTGAAGAAAGTCAAGGATTTTTAAGAGAAACAAAATCGAGCAAGAAAATATTATATTGTTGATGTCACTGCTACCGATTTGGTGTGGTGGGAAATTGAAACACCCCAGATTTTTGGCCCTTGAAATTTTTTCGAGCTTTGAGCTCATTGACTTGATTACGACTTGATCATACGAGTCATATGTTGTCTTGATGGGTCAGGTAACCCTAGTCGTAGGGTGTCGAGTGGATGGTGGTTGGGTTTTTTTTATCTTGGTTATGACTTCGTGGTGATAAGTCGTTAAGGGTGGAGATGAGTCGTTACGTCAAACCTTAACCAAATCAGTAACTTATTATCTTGACTTGGCTCTGAGCACAAGTGGCTCACTAGGAGCAGTGAGGATAGGTTACGAGTTGTGAGATAAAATCGTAGGCTGTCCAGTGTCTAACCTATTTGGGTATTATTTTGGTTACAACTAGACCTTATGGATCGTAGAGTCAGGTTACGAGAGGGATCATGGAAGTGGATATGGTATGGGTGTCTAACTCACTATTTAGGGTACGACTCAAGGTTATAAGTCATATAATATGGTGACGAGTTAATGGGTCGACTCGTAGCCAAAGCTGTCCTTTTACAGTTTTAAGTTGGGGGCATTTTGGATATTTTCCACTCTAAGTCTCTTTGATACCACGCCTTAAAACCTTCTTTGAGACTTCATTAACACATCATTCCTAATTAAACACTCTCAAATTCTCTCTCAAACTCTCTACTCAAGCTAAGGCTAGGGTTTCAATGAAAGTAGTCATCTAGGGTTCTAAGGGTGCAATCTCTTCCAAATGTTTTGGTATTTCAGGCATATTACTCTTCCAGCATTGTTATTTTGTTAAAATCACTGCTTTAATGTATTTTATGGTATTGTTATGGTTTTGAAACAAAAGTTGGGGGTTTTGAATGCGTATGGTTGAATAATGTTTTCCCATGGTTTAATTATGTTTTTCTATGTTTTAAATATGGTTTGGAACATGTGGGTGCATGGGTAAGGTGGTTGAATTTGAAAATGTAAATTTCTCTAAACTTGTGACTTTTGAAGTGGTTATGATCCCAACCCTGTATTTTAAAATTGGTTAGTAGTTATGAGAAAGGTGGAAATTCATATTAGGGGTACAATGGAATCCCAAAATGTTTGGTTTGATTTACTACTTGAATTAATGCATTGCATAAATGGTAAAATGGTTAATGATGGTTTGGAAAACCTTTTGGGTTACACGAAAATCCCCCATGTGAATTTTGTAATGGAGTCTGTGGGGTACATAGGAATCCCCTAAGTGTTGCCTAATAACATTGCTTGCAAGCTATAGTCGGAATGATGATACCACTTATAATGCCTTAATAATTGACTTTTGGAATTGGTGGTTTGGTTATCTGCTAAATATTTTAATTGGGCGATAATGGGGGTTGTGATAGCTAGCCATAAAGGTGTGAGTCCGAAGGACTGACACTAAAAACTCATGTTTGCCAACATGAGGGTTGGTCTTGGTGACCATATGCTTGTGGGATACACGGGAATCCCCAAAGTCTATACTTGTATTCTCCCTTTTTACCTGTCCAATTTCAAAAAATTGGTTTAATCATTCCATAGATATCAAAAGAAAAAAGACGGGGGGTAGGGGGTTATTCTATCGATAAAAAAGGGGAATGCACATTTGCTTGAAATAGTTTCCAAATAACTATTTTTCGCCTTTGAGCCCGCATAGAGCCTGTAATTATACCTCGCCGAAAATCAAATTGTTGCGAATAGATTATTAAAGGCACTTCCTCGTTGGTCTCATCAGGATCCTTTTTCTAGTTGTTGGCAGTAAAAATAACTACACGTTTGAATTTTCTTAAACGAATTTGATAATCTATTGATAGGCCATATTCAAATTTACCCAGTTGTTGGTCTAATTCGGTGATTAATTTACATGACCAGCGAGTTTTTTTTTTACTGATTTTCTGTCACGCCCCAAAATCCCATCGGGCCGGACTGACACCCTAAGCCGAGAAGGCCCGGGAGAACCCGTTCAAATACCTGTACTTTCACTTACATGTCACCAAAAATTTGGACAGCACTTCGTTGCATATAGAAGGGTCTAATTACCTATATCAGCACAACACGCACAAATATATATATATATATATATATATATATATATAATACTTGGCCGTCGGGGCCACCACATATACAAATATAACATCACTATATAAACTTCCATGACTTTACCCTTCCTTATATCTACAAAGCCTCTAGGATATACATGACATAACTAGGGTCGGGACAAACCCCCGCCCACACATGAATCCTGTACAATAACAAAACATAAGGGACCGACTCGGAAAGCTCCGAAGCAAACTGGAGCTCACCAACAATAGCTGTATGACCTGGCTCCTATCTATGCTGTGAATGAGCTGAAGCACCTGTGCCTGCAGCAAGAAATGCAGGTCCCCCGTGAGGGACGTCAGTACGAAATATGTACTGAGTATGTAAAGCTGTAAATAATCATATGTGATATGGGGGATCAAGAAAATCAGACGCAAGTGAATAAATCATAATAGAAGTGAACCACACTTCATAAACACTTTTAGGATCATGTACATTATCATTAATTTGAATTGGGTTCTTGAATTTAAACACATTTGTGGAACGGTAAACATTCGTTCATTTTATTCTTTACAATTATCATTCGCCATTACCTCCTCCTCCCGAACCTCCAACCACCTAACAATAATCAATACTGTACCGTACTGTGACCATTAGGCTGCCCCCAGTACATATCAACTGTAATCATATCAAATATCGGGATCGGCCCATGCTAGGCTTAAGCCCCTGAGCTACCACCCACACGTATATCAAGTAACACACATAAGAGATCTTTCCAATAACGTAGTTCAAAAGCTTTTGAGATTATTTCATTAGTGTTCATGCCAATATAGTACCTTTGGAATAATGATACATCAATAGGAACCAAGTAATAGACTTTCTATACAATAACGATGTAATAAAGACTCATTGGTACATCAACAATGTGTTTCGGAATCATCAATATCACAACAATGAAATAGGAGCCTTTCGGTATATCAATGAAACATTTTGACACTTTATAGAATGGAAACAACTTCGTTGGTAATGTAGAACAATACATGTTTTTGGACAACCTAGGAATCTTACTTGATGGAACATTGGTGTTTTCATGCCAAAGAACATCGTTAGAGTATGCTTTACATACCTCGTTGTAGATTCGGATACCAATTCAACACAACATCCCGCCTTTACAAATCACTAATCTACAATGAAATGTTTGGCATCTAGTATTAGCAACCCAACACCACAATTCCCTTCCATAATTCCATACAACCAATATTTGCAAAGCATTCCAAAAACCAACTTGAACAATCGATTTATGTGTGTATATATATATATAATCATCATTTCAATACCACATCATCACACCAAATCCCTCCACAATTCAACATAATCCAACTATGCACAAGAATAATCCAACATCATTTCCAATCATCTTTCAACAACAATCAAATAACATACTTCTTATGCTCACATGCATATATATATACATATCCATATAAATAACACCAACATAATTTACATCCTTACCATAAAATGGCCCTTTTGATTTCGAAGTCCTGTTGGCACAAATAAGGGGTGCTTCTCGAAGCCCTCGAGACGGTGAACACAACTACGGAATCAATTTGGATTTTCCACGGTTGAATCACAAGATAATTGGAGTTGAACTTAGGCTAGGGTTTCTTATTCTTCAATAATTTGGATGATAAATGATGGATATGAGGCTAAGTATATGTATATAATGACCAATTTTCGTCCATGAGGTGATGGAAAATGACCATATTGCCCTTAAAATTTAAGTAAATCCGAATCTGTTCATGGTGGACTGTTTTGATAGGCTAAAGTAAATCGATCATAACTCTTTGCTCCAATATCGTATTTGGGTGAAATTGGTATCGTTGGAAAGATAATTCAAAGGGATTTCATTTAATATAAAGTAGGCCACCCAGTTCATTCTGTACAAGGAGTTATGATCGTTTGAAGTTGACCCTAAAAATCTATTTTGAGAGGCTAAAGTAAAATGAGTATAACTCATTACTCAGATGTCGGATTTGGATGAAACTAATTGCATTGGAAAGAAGACTCAAATATCTTTCTTTTAATAGGTGGCAGCTCTCCCAGTTCATTATATTAAGGGAGTTATGATCATTCAAAGTTGACCCCAAAAAATGGCTGACCTCAGTAGTTTGTGTGCAGGAAATTTTCCTGCACATTTACTATTCCCAATATCCCGGCCACCGTTTTATAGTTTCGAACGTGCTCGATTATATCCGAAACCTATTCGTTTTTGGAAATATTTATATTGTTGGAAAGCTTATTCAATAACCTTCGTATGGAATCATCGATGGGCAAATTCCGGTATAAATAAAATTAATTCCATATAAATAAGACCAATACACGTACTTGAATACGCCAATATATGTACTTGAATACGGGGTGTTATATTTCCTTTATTCCAATCGATTTGTTTCCAGATTTTTTCTCATTAGGATCAATTGCGTTGAATACAAATTTTTAAAATTTAGTTCTTTTTTCTGAATTCGTTCTTACCTGTTCTTGGTCTGAAAATAAAGAAAGGTCTTTCAAATTTAAACTCGATTTTGGTTCCTTACCAAATTCATTGATTAAAGTTAAGAACTCGACAATTTCTGTTGATAATGGTTTTTTATCAATCGTATCCACTTTTTGTTCAAATTCTTGGTAATCAGTATTCGGAAGAAAGATAGTATGAATTCTATTTAGTCTAACTCTCTCTTTCAAAATTTTTAGCGAATTATTATTTATGATTGAAGGTGAAACCCCTTTTTTTATTGTTCCTCGATATGGTCCATTTAATAAAGGACCGTACATTTTAGGCATGTATTCTTTTTTAGTATTATTACACAATCTAGTCCTTGTTTCAAGTATATCCAGAGAAAGAGATTCCTTGTCTAGAAATTCAAGTCGATTTAAAAATTCCTTATTCAGATTATTACATTTTTCTTTGTTGGTAGAAACCCATTGATTGTCCAGTTCATGAGGGAGCATTTTTTAGAGTGACAATAGGGGTATCTTTCTTTTTATCATTTTCCAAAAAGTTGATAAACTTGGCAGGTCTTAGCTCAGGACCCCACTACTCATCGTATTTGGTTTGGTATTACTAACGCAGTATCATAAAGGGCGAAGGGTACACAGAAATCTTCGAACATTTATGATTTCTCCGGTTCATATGGTTACACGCATCAGGGCCCATTCAGGGGGTAACACAGGGCCCGTTTAGGGGGTAACACTAAACCCGTATAGCCCGTGGGTGGATTTATGATGGTAAAGCTACACAATCTAGGTTAAGTCTTTAAATAGATACTAAACTTTATTCCCTATATTGGTATGATATATATGTGTGTATGTATATGTATGTCATTGCATATGGTTATTTGATTTGGTTTTGAATTAATTGCATTACTTTATCTTAATCATGACTTACATGCTAGAGTTCACCCCGCTAACCATCTTCGAGCGTTGTATCCCCACGCGATGCAGGAACTGGCCACACTTTCACTCCTCTTGCCTAGTGACTTAATAATTTGGAGACAACTTTTGAGTCAGACTGAAGTAATGAGCTTCCATACCCCAAAAGACCCAATTCTATGCTATGGAATTCTTTATATCATTTTTATTTCTTTATTTTTGGTTTGGGTTATGGTCGGGGGCATGTCCCTACTGGATATCTGTTAATTCTGGTTAGAGGCTTTGTAGGAATGCTATGGGCATAGGCGGTGTCGGTATTAGTGTTAGCATTGGTATTGGTACTGACATTGGGATTGGTAAGGGATTGTTAATTGGTTGTGGCTTTTGGTTTTGATTTTGGACTTATTATCAAGTCTTTAATTTGAAGTTATCTTATTTTGTTATATATTCGGGATTCATGCAACATAGGTTGTAGGGTGGTTCACAGTTTGGGTATTGGAGGTGATCTCCGATCTTAGTTGGACTTGAGATACCCGACACGACTAGGCCCTAGTTTGAATCGTGTCAGATTGGTATCAGAGCCTAGGTTCATGGTCAATTAGGTGTTCACAAAGCCGTGTCGAGTAGAGTCTCTTTTAAGGGTGTGTAAGGGAGAGGCTCAGAGGTATTTAGGATTATTTCTCCTTCCTGTTTTCTATTTTTGGGCTGCAGAGTATAAGGTCTTGGATCTCTCTAATTCTTGTTTGTTCACCTTTCAGATCATGCCTCCGAAAAGATCTATTGTCCATGGAAACCCTTCTTTACTAATTAAGGACAATGGAAATAGAGCTCGTCCTACCCCAGGGTTTTAGACTAGGTCTAGGGTCCACTTTCTATGATGGTTCTAATAAAGCTCCATCAGTTCCTTCTATCCTTCCTCACACACCTCAAACTAACGTGTCTAATGCTGACTTTTGCCAGTCGATCCATTTACTCACTTTGTTTGTTGCCTCTCTGACTGAGCATGCGGATTTTATTGCTTAATTATCCAAGGCCACTAGAGTTTTCCAATTTATGATCCTGAAGGTTTTATAGATGAAATAAAAAAGAATTTCTGGGTAATGCATATTACTAGGGTAAAAATATAGAGTTTGTAGTCTACCAACTGAAGGATGTAGCTGATCAGTGGTATGAAAAGTGGGAGCAGCTCAGAGGAATGGATGTTGAGTCCACCTTATGAGAGGACTTTTCTAGAGATTTTGTTGATCGTTTTTTTCCTTAAGAGCTGAGGGAGGCGAAGGCGGAAGAGTTTGTTAACCTGAAGCAAGGCAAGATGTCGGTCAAGAAGTATGCCTTGAAGTATTATCGGTTATCTCGGTATGCTCCAGAGTTAGTTTTTTAGCATGAGTGCTAGCAAGAGAAAGTTTGCTTCAGGATTATCCCGAGACTTGATTTTAAAGAGTAAGGCTGCCTTGTTGAACAAATACATAGATATTTCCAAACTAGTTGTGTATATGCAATAAGTAGAGGAAAAAAAGAGAAAGCAGGTTGAATTTGGAGAAAGCCAGAGTAAGAAATTCCAGTATTCAGAGCAAATAAGAGGTCAACAGTAGGGTGACATTGATGGTGGAAAGTGGTCCAAAAAGAAGTGGGGCAATTTAGGTTCCTACTCGTCGGCTAGTGCTTCCTACCTAAAGTCATCACGAGACAGATATTTTTCAGGGTGGAGACAATTATAGGGCACAGGGTGCCCAATATCAGGCTAGTGGGGCCCAATCAGCTCCATCATATCCTCTCTACAAATGTTATGGATGATTACATCGGGGTTTCTGTGATGAGGGAAATGACAAGTGCTTCAGCTATGGTCGGCCAGGGCACATACTTAGAAACTGTCCAATGGCTAAGGTTCTTTCTGGGGCAAACAAGGTTTCGATTGCCTCTGCATCAGCTCTGGTATAAAAGAATGCACTATCTGGCTTCGGTACTGGTCCTAACTGACTTTATGTTCTCACTACCCATCAGGAGTCTGAGGTATCTCTTGATGTCATTACTGGTATGTTGAAACTCATTTCTCATGATGTGTAGTGTTTACTTGACCCCGGGTCCACTCTTTCTTATGTGACCCCATCTGTAGCTGTACATCTTGGTTTTGGTCCCGAGTGTATTTTGGTCCTGATGGGAGATAAGTCGTAGGGTGCCCCTACGAGTCATAAGGTCACCCGTAACGACTCGCGGTTTATTTTCCAACATTTAATAAGGGTATTTTAGGCATTTCCCTCTTATTCCAATAATAACCCATGACTTATAAAGATATTTGGGACCCTATTTTCATCCATAATACACTTCAAATACACTCTCTTATCTATCAAATCTTCTCAATCATCAATACTTAGGGTTTTTAAAAAATGGGTCAAGTAGTGCTTTAAGGGTTGAATTCTTTCCATAATCTTGGTTATTTCAGGCATGTGACTCTGCTCTTAAACTAGGGCATGAATTTACATGGTTAATTATGTGGATTTGAAATAAGGGTTTTGATATGGTTGATGGTTTTGACATTAATGGTTCTTAAATTGATTTCCCCTGGTTTATTATGCATTATTCATGCTTTCTAATGGTTTTTTTGAACTTGTGGGATGCATGGGATTGGTAAATAATCAAAGGGGTTATGCATTTCCCAATTGTGATGAATTTTGCTTTGACATATGGTTTTGGAAATTGAGTTCCCCCAATCTAAATGTGAAATTGATTATGATACATGGCTTTGTCACATGTTTTGACTTGCACACTTGAACTAATGCATTAGCATAAAATGTTAATAAACCATGGTATGATTTTATTGAACTTTAGGGTATGTGGATCCAGTGTGAATGTTTATTAAAACTAAGGTTCATAAATTTCCTCTGTGTGATGGTTAATGGATTGTGGCATGATCATAAACTTACAAGTAGAGTTGCTATGCTGGTACCAAGGGGATACCTAAATGCATATTCGGTTCAATAAATTAGAAATCTGTGTTAAATATTTTAATTGGGCTTAAAAGTGGATTGTGTAGACGGGTCATGAAAGTGGAGGTCCCGAGGGACCAACACCAGAAATTTCTCTAGCTAATACGAGGGTCTAAATGACTAGGAGGTTTGAGTCTCCCTTATTATTATTATATGATTGGGAGGTTCGAGTCCCTCATGTTATATAAATGGGTGCTTAAGTCACCTTTTCTTTATTTTGGAAGGTTCGATTCTCGTATAAGGTATATTATATATGATTATCCTCTGGTTCTTGTGGCAACATGTGCTAGGGCCCTTCTAGCTAGGTGAGAGCTGGGCCTATATAGATAGTGGGTGCCTTAATTATGACGGTTATGTTATACAATCTAGGTTAAGATTTTAAAAGTTCATGCTAAGCCTTGTTCACTAATCCGACATATGATATATATATATATATGTCTGTGTCTGTGTCTGTGTATGCATGTAAGTATTTGTATTTGATAATGTGCATTGGATTGACAGGTTTTGAATTATCACTCATGGTATTAACTTATCCCTTATCCCTGAGTTATATACTAGCACTCCAACTGCTACCTATATTTAAAGTTGTATCGATATGCGATGAAGGTGTCAAAAATTCTTTTACCTTTCCTGCGAAGTGATCAAGCGTTTGTGTATAGTTCATGAGTTGACTTGAGATACCTGTCATGGCTAAGCCCCGATTTAGATCGTGACAAAGTTGGTATCAGATACTAGATTCATGGTCAATTGAGTGTCTATCAAGTCATGTCAAGTAGAGTCTCTTTTATGGGTGTGTAGTGCACCACACTTATAAGGGAGAGACTACGAGACATTTAAGAATGTTTCCCTTTCTGGTTGTCTTATGTTTGGGCTATAGAGTCTAAGGTTTTGAAATAATTCCTGTATGCTCTCCTTTTAAATCATGCCTCTAAGAAGATCTGATATTTATGAAAACTCTTCTGTCCCATCTAAGGATAATGTGAATGGAGCTTGTCCTACTTCTGGGGTACAACTCGGTCTAGGGTCACTATTTTTTATTGCCCCTGTGAAGTCCCACAGATCTCCACTGATCTAACTCCAGAGGGTGACACTCATGCGTAGTCACCTTAGGGAGATATTACCAATGTTGAGTTCCATCGCTTCATTCATCTGTTGACCCGATTGGTGATATCTCAGTCACAATAGTCAAGTCATGCTGCTATTGTAGTGAGTTGTTTTGAGTCCACTAGAGTTGGCTAATTTATTAGATTGTACCCTTCGACTTTTACTGGTACTAAAGTTGAGGAGGGTCCTCAAGGGTTCATAGATGAAATAGAAAATATCTTTCAAGTGTTGCATGCTACTAATGTAGAGGATATGGAGTTCGCCACTTATCAATTGAAGGATGTGGTGTATCAGTGGTACGAGGAGTGGGATCAGTATATGGGTAATGATACTGAGCTAGCTTTGTGGGATGATTTTTCAGGTACCTTTCATGATCGCTTTTTTTCTCAAGAGTTGAGGAAGGCAAAAAATAAGGAGTTTGTAAATCTAAAGCAAGGCAGGATGACGGTAAAGGAGTATACCTTAAAATTTCATCCGTTTTCACGATATGCTCTTGAGTTAGTGTCTAGCATGAGGGCTAGAATGAGAAAATTTTCTTTTGATTTTTCACATGATTTGATTTTGGAGAGAAAGGTTGCCTTGTTGAACAAGGATATGGACATATCTAGACTTGTGGTGTATATGAAATAAGTTGAAGAGAAGAAGAAGAAGAAGTAAGCTAAGATAGGGGAAAGGTAGAGTAATAGATTTAGACATTCAGATCAGGGCAGAGGCCAGCTGCAGAATGGTAGATATGGTGGGAAATAGTTTTAGAAGAAGAATTAAGGGAGTCCTAACTCCTATTCAACAGCTAGTGCTCCTTATTCTAAGTCGTTCGGTGATTGATATTTTTAGAGTGGTGATATTTCTAAGGCACAGGGTACCCAATCTCAGGCCAGCCGTTCCTAGTCAGCACTATCATATCCTCTTTACAGATCTTATGGTCATATGCACCATGGTTAATGTGAGAAGTAGAGGATATGCTTAGATCTTATGTGATTGACTTTAGTTGTAGTTGGGTGAACCACTTACCTCTCATAGAATTTGCCTACAACAACAGCTATCACTCTAGAATTGGTATGGCTCCGTTTGAGGCTTTGTGTGGTAGGAGGTGTTGTTCTCCTATTGGGTAGTTCGAAGTTGGTGAGGCTGAGTTATTTGGTCCTGATTTGGTTCACCAAGAGATTGAGATGGTGAAGGTGATCTGAGATAGGCTTAAGACCACCCAAAATCGCCAAAAGTCCTGCGCAAATATGAGACGAAGGGAGTTGGAGTTTAATGTTAGTGACCTAGTGTTCTTAAAGGTGTCTCCCATAAAGAAAGTGATACGGTCTGGGAAAAACGAAAAGCTCAGTCCCCGTTATTTTGGTCCATATTTAGTTTTGAGAAGGGTTGGTAATATTGCATATGAATTAGAGTTTTCTTCTATCTTGGGCTCTATTTATCCGGTCTTCTATGTCTCGATGTTGAGGAAGTACGTGGGTGATCCTTCGATGGTTTTTCCTTTGGAAGGTGTAGGCATTTCAGATTCCCTGTCTTGTGAGAAAATTTCAGTGGAGATCTTAGATCGTCAAGTCCGTCGATTGCGGACAAAGGACGCGGCTTTGGTAAAGGTTCTTTGGAGGAACCAAAAGTTTAAGGAAGCTACTTGGGAAGTTGAGGAGGTCATGAAGTGTAAGTATCCATTCCTATTCGCTATTTCAAAAAATCACACTTAAGGTATGTGTGACCTTAACATCTTTGTTTTATGACTTTGTTAAATGTAAGTGTAGATGTGTCTCTGTATTAAATTGTGATAATGTAGAATGAAACACCCCAAGTGTTGGTCCCTAAAAAATTCTAAGTTCTGAACTTACTGCCCTGACTAAGACTCTCCTTGTGAATTGTATAGGAAGTCATTACGGGTCATAGGACCAAGTCGTAACATGCATAGTGAGATTTGTCTAAGTCACTGTTTGACTACGACTACTATGTTATGAGTAGTAAGGACTCTAAACGACTTGTCTAGACCTTTCTTTAAGGAAACCAGTGTGATGCCTAAAGTATTTTGTCCTGAGTACGACTAGGATGTAACGAGTCGTATGGACTCGTTATGAGTCGTAAGGTCCTTTCCATAACCAGACCAATATTAGTGGTTCGAGACACTTTTCAAACTATGACTAAGGGGAAACAAGTCGTAGGGTGATCCTATGAGTCGTAAGGTCACCCGTAACGACTGGCGGCTTATTTTTCAACTTTTAATGAGGGTATTTTAGACATTTTCCTTTTATTCCAATAATAACTCACAACCTATAAACATACTTGGTACCCTATTTTCATCCATAATACACATCAAATACACTTTGTTCACTCTCAAATACTCTCAAACATCAATACTTAGGGTTTTCAAGAAGTGGGTCAAGTAGTCTTCAACGGTTGAATTCTCTCCACAATTTTGGGTATTTCAGGCATGTGACTCTACCCTTAAAGTCATATTATCTAAGGCATAAATTTACATGGTTAATTATATGGATTTGAAATAAGGGTTTTGATATGGTTGAGGGCTTTGACATGAATGGTTCTTAAATTGATTTTTCCTGGTTTTTTGTGTATTATTCATGCTTTGTTAATGGTTTTGAACTTGTGGGGTGCAAATTGATTTTCCCTAGTTTATTATGCATTATTCATGCTTTGTTAATGGTTTTAAACTTGCAGGGTGTGTTGGATTGGTAAATAATCAAAGGGATTATGCTTTCCCCAATTGTTATAAATTTTTCTTTGACATATGGTTTTGGAAATTGAGTTCCCTCAACCTAAATGTGAAATTGAAAATTATACATAGGTTTTTCACATGTTTTGACTTGCTCACTTGAACTAATGCAATGGAATAAAAGGTTAATAAATCATGGTATGATTTTATTGAATCATGGTATAATTTTATTGAACTTTGGGGTATGTGGATCCCTCGTGTAAATGTTAATTGAACCTAAGAAGTCATGAATTTTACCCGTGTGATGGTTAATGGATTGTTCCATGATAATAAATTTACAAGTGGGGTTGGTATGATGATACGAACAGAATGCCTAAATGTATAATCAGTTCAATAAATTGGAAATATGTTAACTATTTTAATTGGTCTTAAAAGAGGATTGTGTAGTCGGGTTATGAAAGTGGAGGTACTTAGGGACCAACACCGAAAATCGCGCTAGCCGACGCAGAGTCTAAATGGCTGGGAGGTTCGAGTCCCTCTTATTATTATTATTATTATTATTATTATTATTATTATTATTATTATTATTATATGATTGGGAGGTTCAACTCCCCCATGTTATATAAATAGGTGCTTAAGTCACCTTTGATTTATGCTGGGAGGTTTCGGTCCCCCATTAGGTATATGACATATGACTATCCTCTGGTTCGTGTGGCTACATACACTGGGACCCTTTCATCTCGGGGAGAGCTAGGTCCATATAGCCCGTGGGTGCCTTGATTATGACAGTTATGCTACACAATCTAGGTTATGATTTAAAAGTTCATGCTAAGCCTTATTCCCTACCTCGGCATATGATTTTATATATATATATATATAGGGGGGGGGGGGGGGTGAGTGGGTGTATTTTCATTTGGTGATGTGCATTGAATTTGAATGATTTTGAATTATCACTCATGGAATTATCTTATCCCTTATTCCTGAGAAACATACTAGTGCTTCAACTGCTAACTATCTCCAAATATTATATCTCCATGCGATGCAAGGGTCAAAAATTCTTCTACCTTTCCTGCGTAGTAATCAGATGTTCATGGATAGTTCGTGAGTTGACTTGAAGTGGTGAGCTTCCATCATTCAGAAGACTTCATTTCATGTTTTGGTTTCTTATGTCTTAGACTTTGTTTCAAACTTATTTTTAGTTATGGTCGGGGGTACATCCCTACACTTTATTGGTCTTGGTTTTTGCTAGAGGCTTTTTGGGTACTATGGACTTGGGGTAGTGTTGGTAGTTGGTATTGGTTATCGATATCGGTTGGTGGTTATTGATATAACTTAGAATCTTTGAACTTATGTTACTCTATCTTATTATATGTTTGGACTTCAGTCCATGTTAGTATGTGTTGTGTCCTATTGACTGGCAACAGAGATGGTTTTCGATACTCAGTGGACTATGTCCGTCATGGCCAAACCCTGGTTTGGGTCGAGACATACCAGTACATAGCGATTTGTACTGATACTATCATGTACTCTTGTTTTGTTGAGTGCAGAAAATGTTCCAGAGGTTCAGACATGTCCTCACCTCTAGAGTTTGATAGTAAATCTCGATCTAAGGGTGAGCACTCCGTCTCCAAGCTGCCATGGGTCATCCTATTTATTTCTGTCCATCTTTCGGGCAATGAAATATTCTTTATTTACTTTATTTTAGGATATCTCTTTTGGACATGATCATTGTTTAGAAGTTCTTGTATGATGACTTTCGGGTCTTGGGGATTTCAGTAAGTGGTTTGTTTGATTTTCGCATTAATAATGATTAGCTTCGGATTATTATTATTATTATTATGGTTGTTTTATGATAATATTGTCTTAATACTGACTAAGTGATTGGATAATGGTTCAGTTTAGATGGCTCTCCCACAGAAAGATTAGTGTGGGTGTCACTCATGGCTATTTAGGTCGTGACAATTGTTCACTTATGCGCTGAATTATAGTTCTTAATCAAGAAATCAACAGAATTTTTGTCAATTACACCATAAGACAACCAACTACATTTTGATTTAAATTTGCACTTAGTCCTCACTCGATGAGCTTCATTAGGTTTTATAATAATCTGAACTCTATTTTTTATTACATACCTCCCCAAAGCTTTTCTAAATTCCTTAAGACCGTTAATAATTAAATCAAGTTCAAAAACAACACCACAATCATCATTAAATCTGATTTTACTACTTTTTTTTCTCCTTGGTAAATCAACACCCACAACAACATCCTCATCTATAAAATCAACACTATCAACACTATCACAGTCTGAACTATCAATGTACCTTTCATCATTTCCTAATCTGCCTAGATATCTATTTTTTTATTTCTGTCAATGTCTTAAAATATTTTGTCAATACCAGTTTCTCCTACAGATATTTCTTCTCTTGTTTTTTATTTCCTTCTTGATTTTTTTTGCTTCTACTTTCATCGCTAAAGGCTTTGAACTCTTCATTAATGTCTGAACCATCTTCATCAGGAATTTCACCATCTGATTCAGTACTAGAAAGATCTAATTCATTACCATTCAAATCTTGGTAAGAAACCTATCCTCATTATCATTATTGTCTATATCATCTTCATTAGTACATTTTGACCTCCCTAAAAGAACAGCAGGATGTGGTACAGCTCAATTTCTTCATCAATGTCATGAAGAACAAACACATTAAGCTCATCACCATCTTTTAAGTCTTTCATAAAGTTTAATAACTGACTATCAGAAGTAATTTAAACTAACTCCCCACAATCTATATGTTGACAGTAAGATCATTAATATTTGAATATCCAAGATCTTTTGTGAAGGAAGAAAACTCAATAAGACTATAATGGTTTTTATCAATAGCAATAGCAAAGATATCTACTTCACCTTTATAACTAAACTTAGGATCGGCTACAATAATCCACCCATAAAAACAGGTTAATATATAGCTATCCATTATATTTCCTTAACAGCCCCAAAAGATTCTCAATAAAAGGAAATATTCAAAATGCCCTTAAACTTAAACATATTAAAATAACCCTGTATTTATTAGTGAAATCTCCCCAAAAAAATTAAATTAGTGAAATTCTCAAAAAAATTGACAAAAAATTGTAACTTTATCATTGAAATTTCTAAAAAAAAAAAATCTAAAAACGCAAATTGAACACAACATTATAATTTTTAGGGATAAAATGCCCAAACAGTAAGAAAATATATAAACTTAAAGAACAAGTTTAGTCTGACCTTCAATTTCGTCAACTTTAAACTAAATGTCTTCAATTTCATCAATGAAAATGAATCAGTACTTCATTGCAAGCATTGTATCTACAAAATACATCATTATTAGTTAGAAATCACTAGGAATCAAAGAAAAATCTAAGCAAAAGTTAAAAAAAAAAATCACTACGACTTACAAATTTCAGTCAAATTTCAATCGGAGCAAGTGAAAAATGAGATTTTTGGGATTTCCACCCTTTTAGTGCTGAACGCTGGCGTAAAAAGTCAATTTCTATGTGACAGATTTTAATTGGCATATAAAATTCACGTGGGCGGGTTGAATTGCACGCATCTAGGATTCTTTTTTATCAGGACGAAAGGTATCAAAATGACACATTTTATATATAGTTAAGGTGTTTAAAATGAATACTGTTCACTTGAGATGTTAAAGTAAAAAATCGTGCCAAGTTGAGATGGTTGTCGATGTGTTTGGCCTTGTATAAATGAAGTTGACTGATGATGTAAATAGTAAGAAAATATTTCACATAGTTTAGTACCCGCTTACTTTGGAATGAGGAGCAATCATCTTTATTGTTGTTATATTTGGCAATTAAAAGTTTGTGGTAATATTTTAATTAGTAGTGAAAGGAAATATTAAAGTTATTCTTGAAAATTATATTTAATATATAAGATATTACATTAAAGAGTAAAATTTAAATAGTTTAATAAATAAAATATTTTGTTAAAAAAATATAATGGTTATCGAATGCTTTTAGAACGTTCCCAAAATGTCATACACATGCCATGGAACGAATAAACTACTGAATTCACGCATGCGACATATCTAATCTGGATAATCCTCTAACTTATATAAATTCAAACTTTGATCAACTGAGGTCAAAGTATTTTTACTTGCTTAGTTTAAAAAATAATAAAATTATGGACTCATTGATAATTTAATTTTTTTTTTTTTGTTTTCCAAGGTATTCTCACAGCCGACAGCCGTGAGACTAATTCTCCGTTCCTACTGTCAGCGCACTAAGCCGTAATTTTGAATTTGAATTTCTGATTTTATTTTAAATGACAAATAATTATAAAGTTAGATAATATCATGAATGCATGTTTGTGACTTTTAAGTTACAAAATTTTAGAGCTACGCAACTGTTAACACACTTAGAGTTACTTAGAATTCGAAGATTCTGAGTTTGAGTTATCAAAGAAGTAAAATGGTTGGAAGCTTCTACAGAGGGATTAAAAAAAACATACTGGCAGTGACAGAGTTAGAATTTTCATTGAGGGGGTTGAGAAGTAAATATACAGACTAGTCGAAGGGTGTTCAATATCTACTATATATACATAAAAATATTTTTAATCGTATAAAAATAGTATAATTTTTCATCGAAGAGGATACGAATGAACCCTGAATATAAGGTGGTTCCGCCATTGTTTGAGGGGTTTTTTTGGCAGGGGAGGGGGATGTTTGAAATGACTTATTTTAAATTTCATTTCTACTTTTCATCAGTATTTTGAAAGATAGTTTTAGAACTCACCTCTCAAGGCATGACACTGGCAAACCACTTTGAAACATAGGTGTGAAGCTTAAGTCCTGTAAGGCTTACATCTTAAGCGTCCTACTATACGCCCTAACCAAGTTTAATGCCCAATGCTCAGGGCTGGCCTAACAAATATTTAAAAAATTATGTGTCTAAATAGAGATGGATTCAGAGTTTAAAATTAAGATATTTAATATTAATTTAGTTATACTTTTAATGTAATGGATTCATATACAACATTTTAAATAAATTTTGATATATAAATTTATACTTTGCTACAAAAATTTCATTCAAATAAATATGGTATCTCAAAGCTTAATATATCCATCCGGGGTGCAGTGGGGTTGATATTTCATCTTTCTTGGAATTTCGGTGAATTCTGGATTACATTTACTATTGGTATGCTATAGAGTAAGCCCCACAAATATTCGTTATTTATGGAATTAAATGAGATATATATTAGAGTGAAGATTATATTTTTAATGATAAAAGATGTCTTACACAGTCCAAAGGATAATTTTCCTCGCTACAAATTTAGAAAAACTTTAGCATCCTAAAAGACCAATTTGTAGACCAAGAATAAAAAAAATCTAAAGAATAATGTATTGTAACATAAAAAGATTGAAGAATCTCATTATCTTAATTGATTAGCTAGCTTATCTATTTTCATCTTGGAAAAAGGTTTTCACGTTGTAATCCTCAAGCTTTACCCTCGCCCACCCATTGCAGAAGAGATATTTTTCGAGCAAATCATGCTTGCATGTTTATTAAGAAGATGATAAAAATATGAGCAATTAAATAGAAGTATTTTGTTTTTCTTATGTGACGATAACTTCTGTTGCAATCATCTTACATCGTCATGGTAGAACTTTTCAAATAAGATGATTTCATTTGCCCTAGTTTTTAGTTTTAATTACCTCAACATGACCAAAAGTAAAGTTTTAATCAAGATCCAAAATAATAGATCAAGATTGGCACCTGAAGAGCTATTACCTTCAGGAAACCTTGCCCTCTATGGTCACAACTCATGAACAAAATGAAGCAGAATAATTTAAATTTTAATACTATAAAATAGATTATTCTTGTTGAACTCCAGCAATACAAACCTAATTGTGCGCGATGCAATTTTAAAGATTTAAATCCGTACAAAATTTGGATTATATTAAATTCAAAATATATTAGTCCCAAATAAATATTGCGGATTAATATAATTGGATTAATTATTTAAGTCCAAACATATATAAATTTAATTAAAGT
>NC_061121.1:133646451-133703170 GCF_002878395.1 Capsicum annuum | reverse complement strand
GCCTCTCGCACCTACGGACCGGGGCATCCATGCCCCTCCTCTTCACGTGTCCGAATCATCTCAATCGTGATTCCCGCATCTTGCACTCCACTGAAGTCACACCAAAATAATACGATAAAAGTGATATCAAAACAGTATAATTAAACTTAAATTTTACACACAAATTTTTCAAAGCCAATCGAGATCATCTATGAACTGTAACTTACCACAAAATAACAAACTAATAGAGATATTACAATAATACTATTAAACCTAACCTTTACCTAAAAAAATTTCAAAGCCGACCGACATTCATCTGGCATCTGTAAATTAAAATAAAATAGTAAGATAATTAAGATATCAAAACAATACAATTAAACCTAACCGTTTCACAAGAAATTCTTCAAAGCCAACCAACATTCATCTACAACCTGTAAACTATAAAAAAGAAAATATATAATAGTGATCACAAAGCTTCAATTTTGATCCAACTAATTCTTATTTGAGCAAAAACTTTGACCCTAAAGAATGATTTTAAATGAAAACGAAAAAGATTTATATATACACACATGTTGAATTTTATTATGCTGACAAAAATAGTGAAGAAGTTGAGGGTTAAAAAATCAAATATCCACCAATCTAGACATCCAATCGAATCAAGTTAGATGAGCATCAATCATATTCTCCCAATAGGCAAATTGGTTTGTTCTCTAGTTTAACATACATCTCAATATTTATAGAAGTATTTTCTTAATAGGAGTATTTTTCTAACTGAACAGTAGAAAGGAAAATATTAATTAATTCTCCTACCATATATTTTAGGAGGTCTAGTAGAAACAAAAATATCAATTAATTCTCCTACCATATATTTTAGGAAGTCTAGTTAATATAATAAAAATAATTAAATAATAAATTAAAAAAATAGCGAAAAAATAGTTTTGTCTAAAGAAAAGTCTTTTAATGAAGGGCGAAAAGTTCAAATCACTTTTCTAAGGATCTTCACACTTTTAATATATTATAGATTATAGATATAGATATAGATTATACCCTTCACTAAAAGAATCTGTTTTTAGACACAATGTCTTTTTACTATATTTTCTAATTTTTAAAAACTGAAAATTCATTAAAATATAGTTATTAAACCTTTCCCTTATTTGAATTATGTATCTAAAATTTAGGACTTTATTTTTACTTTAAATAAATCATTAATTCATTCAAAGGAATAGTACATAGACGAAAGCTTGTTGGTAATTTGAGAAGGCTTATGAGTTTAAGGATTTGGTTTGCAGAATCCTGGAGGATGCTAGAAAGTGCTAAAGTGATTTGATTTGCAAGGAGTGAGGCGTTAATAGATTTGGTACCGATGTTATGCTATTAAAAATTTATACGAAATTAATTGCTAATTGATATAGTATTCCATGAGTATGATCATACCAGGAAAGTTGGCGTGGCTAATGCAGAATAAATAGCTCATTTGGTTTTTCCTTCTCTGGGTGATAACTCAGATGTAGAAACACAATAACTCTTCCCTTGATCGATCATCGATCCCTTACTTGCAATTTTTGATGAATTGCTAAAACATGAGAAAATGGATGAAGTATTGGAATTATCTTGTGTAAATGATCAAAGAATTAGATCCTTCGCCGCAAGGAAAGAACTTATCTGATTCGGATGCATTGGTATGATTTTGTATTTCATACCGGAAACATATTTGGCAGCTCCATGATTTTGTTTTGTTAGTTAAGTTGTTACTAATTTTCAAAAATATATTGTAAAACAAGTGTAAATTATAAAATAAAATTTTATACTCCCCACGTCTCACATTACTTGACATGTTTATCAAAAATAATTGTCTCAAAATAGTTGTGATGTTTAAGGAATCAAGAGATAATTGGACACCTTTTTTTTAACTTCACCCTTAGTAATTTAATGAAAGTAATTAGTTCAAATAGGTAATGACAATGTTTAATATGAATTTAATAGGGTCATATTAGTCAAGTTATATGCGGTCCTTATAAATTTTCTCCTTAAGGGGTCGTTTGGTAGAGTGTATTGTAAAATATAATGCATGCATTAGTTAATGTGTATTACTAGTACCTTGTTTGGTACGTTTTTTAACCTATGTATAACTAATGCAAACATTAGTTATACACTCTATTGTATATTGAAGTGTGTATTAGTAATACACTCTATTTCCTATGTATTAGTAATACAAAGACTTTAAACACATGCATTAACTTATTAAATGACCTTAATATCCCTCAATTTCCCTTCCAAAATATTTCACCATTCCTTTTCTCGCTATTTTAATTTGCAATAATGAATCTTTTTAAAATATTTCACAATTTCTTTTCCCACCATTTTAATTTACAACAATGAATAGTTGACTTAAATAACTATAACATATTTTTGTTTTGCTTCAAGGGTCTTTAAAAAGATTAAAAAAAAATTGAGACTATTTCTTAATTTTACGTCTTGTATTTTATTTTTGTTTCGACTATATTAATCCGTCGGCATAACATTTTTGTGTGAAAACGAAGGTCTTGCAATTAATCCTAAACCTCTATATATTAGTTCAATGATACTAATTATGTTTGAGATCGCAAAATAATTTTGTTGCAAAAAAGTGTACAAAATCAAAGAAGGGTATTTTTGTAAACAAATATTTCTTTTATAGAAATTATGTAAGATGTATTATTTCTTATACATCAAATCAAACAATGTATAAGAAATAATACATGCATAACTAATACAAACATAACTAATACAAGTATTACTAATGTAAGCATTACTAATACACTATATTCTGCATTGTTCTTATACACTCTACCAAACGACCCCTAAGAGTTGAATATGAATTTAATAGGGTCATATTAGTCAAGTTACATGCAGTCCTTATAAATTTTCTCCTTAAGAGTTGTGCAAAAGACAAATATGCATAATAATATGAGACTAAGAGAGTACTAAGCATTTTAGGATAAACGTGCAACACACGTGTCCATACACTAGTATATATAAAAGTATAATACTCCCTCCTTTCCATTTTACCCGTTCCAAATTAGGATGACACAGCTATTAAGAAAACAAGGAGTGGTAATGTAACTTTACCATTTTACCCCTCTTAATTGTGTCTTGTTGTTAGTTCCAATATTGATGGATGACTAATACCAAAGCACCATTTATATTTTTAATGGTGTACTCTTAATGGTACTCCTCTTTGCAACATTTTTCAAGAATACTATAACAAGGAGTAATCAATTATACTAAGGGTATAATGGTAAAAAAAATTGTCTTGTCTTGATAAGTAAAAAGGGATAAATAAAATGGGACATCAAATTAAAAAAATTAGGACGGGTAAAATGAAACGGAGGGAGTATATAAAAGTATAAAGCATATAAGTCAAAAGGGGATTTTTAATTTGAAAAGAAAGGTCGGTGGGAAACAAGGTAGTTTGAAGCCAAGGGATATTATGATGTTTTAAACTAGTGGTGCTAAGTTGCACCAAATTACACTTGCTCCTTTTAAAGAAAAAAAACCTCTAAGTACCAATCTAATCACATTTTAGCTAAACATAAATTAGAAGTCAAGTTATTACACTTTTCATGAAAATGAGATACCCCTAACTCCAACCCCCAACTTTTAAACATGGTGAACCTTCCCAAAGATTTGGGGCTGCTCTGCCTGTGGTCATAAGCCTAAGAACAGTTTTATTGGCTTTTAAAACTTGTAAATGCTTTTAATTAGAAAAATCACTAAAAATTACACAAATATATAACTTATATTTTCAATATTACAAAAAACTCAACTCCCTAAACATATTACAAAAATCCCAACATATACACAAAATGCTATGTATATGTCAGCTATGTTATGTATATTAATAGAGAGAGTAAAGTAATTAAAAAAGTGGGAGAAAGTGTAATTACTCCAAAAGGATTGATATTTATGTTATTTATACAAACTTTAATACATTGTTATCTCAAGCAATTTGCTTCTGGCGAGCAACTACAGCAAGGTTTCGTGGGGAGATTCCATTAATTCCCAAGCTTATGGACAGAAATAATTGTACTCGAAAAAACCTATAGGATGGTAGTTAATATGTAAACCACTTCTTCCTACTTTCTTCTTAAGAAAGATAAAGAAAAGCTAAAGAAAAATACCAAAAGAAAATAAAACTTATTACTATTTTCTATAAGCTTTAGCGTATTAGTAATCCAATGTCGATAGTCTTCGATATGTAGATGGTGAGTAATATATTATTCATACGAAGAAAGTAATTTTAGCTCGTACTTGATATATATTTTTAAAAAATTATTAATAAAAATATAACTAATTAATTTTGAATACAACAAATTAAATGAATGTTGTTTGAATATTGAATTTTGTGCCTATGAATTTGGAACCGATTTCTCTCTTATGTTATTAGTTTCAAGCAATATCCAAATATATAGTTGCATAAATTCAAATTAATCGATCAAGTTTTTCACCTAGATCTTGCACATTGTAATTTTTTTGCAGTACCGTGTTCAAGAATGTAATTCATACACGAACATGACAAGTGAAGAAAATGGAGTATAATTATTAGTCGCTTTTAGAACATCTTCTTTTGTGTGTGTTTAACAAAAAGTTTAACTATTTAAAATTTTAAAAAGAGGAGTGAAAAACAAAAGATGACCAATCAAAAAATTTCAATTAATAAATAGGCATAAACACATTCGAGATCTAGTTAATCTTTTGGACATGAATATTTTCCCGTTTCTTCAAAAATCTATTTGGTTACTTTTGTTTGGCCGTGAGAAATATTTTTTACTTTTTTCTCGACAGATTTTTCATTTTATTTGAATCTTCATACTAATTACTAATTGTTAGCATAAAGTGAATAAAGAACGAGAAAGAACACAAAATTTAACGTGGTTCGGATCCAAATGATCCTACATCCACGAGAGAATAATTGTCTTTATATTAACAAAGAGGAGAGACCTCAAATACACCTAAGAGAATTGTTGTCTCAACTCTGTACTCTTGCAATGTATAACTATGAATTATGGGATCTCTCTCCTTTCTTTTTTAATATAAAGATAGTTGTTCTCTGGTGGATATAGGATCATTTGGATCCAAATCACGTTAAATCTTGTGTTCTTTCTATTGTTCTTTATTTTAAGTTTCCGCTAACTATTGATATCAAAGTCAAGGTTTGTCTGATTATGCTCTGTGGTTGTAGCACAGTCTAAACTTTCACATCAAAAATGAATTAATTTAATTTTCTGTATTTTCAAATACTATCTGTATTAGAAGAGATAGAACAAATAACAATGTGTTTCATAAAGTTTGAAATTGATAAATTTAGCAGGGGCAACACATTCAGTATCTGAAAAATTCAGATGATGTCGTTACTGTGGAGGAAAGGTTCAATCCATGCTATTGATGAAAAATACCTTGATGGTACATCGAATTCCGATAAGAAAAAAATTGAAGGCAAAGCATTCGGTGTCATTCAATCATCCCGTGCACCAACGTGCTTTGCAAAGTGAGTACATGTATTGACAAGACGGTCAAACAGTTATGGGACAAGCTGCAAGGGCTTTGCCAGATTAGTCGGTGACAATAAAGATGTTGTTACAACGACATCTTTACAAATTTAAGATGAAGTCAGGTACTTTGCTGCAAAACCATCTAGATGCATTCAATGAACTTGTCATAGGCTTACAAACCATCGAAATTAAAAAGAATGAAGAGACGCAAACATGTGGTTTGCTATTTTAATTGACTTTAAAATATCATGATATTGAAAATTTAATGATTTATAGCTAGGAGCCTATCACTCTTGCACAAGTGGGGCAAACACGTAACTTTTGTGATGTGCGAAGGCATTTTGAAGCAGACAAAGATGATAAAGTTAGTGAGCTCTTTGTGAGAGGTCGTACTAGACAAAAAGGAAGGAGCAAATCAAAGTACAGATCAAACTCTCATATAAATAAGAAGAATATAGAGTGTTGCGACTGTCATAGGAAAGGACACTTTGAACAAGATTATCCAACGTCAAAGTCCAGAGAAAAAGTGAGTGCATTCATTGTTGAACAAATGTATGATTCTGATAATGAATATGTACTTACAACATCATGCAATAATGAAGTCTATGGAACCAAATAGGTGCTAGACTTTGGTTGTACTATGTATAGGACATTTTTAAAGAGATCAGTTCAGCAATTACGAGAAAAGTAGAGGAACCATAGTAATGGACAATAATACAACTTATAACATAGTTGACATTGGATTAGTTTAGGTTCGCTGTCATGATAGAATCTTGAGGACTATTATAGAATACCATCATTTTTTTTGATATGAAGAAGAATTTGATCTCTCAGGATACTCTGGATAAACAAAGCTACAAGTACATGAGCAAAGGAGAAACTATAAAGGTGACTAAATATTCTTTAGTATAATGACCTTTATATATTGGTAGAAAGATTCTGTTAATGCATCTATATTCAATTATCAAATAATGACAAGGAAAAATCATGACACATGAGATGGGGTCATATAAGCGTATAATGATTGGAGAAGCCAAGCAATTAAAATCTTTTGAATAGTGAGTTGATCATCACACTTGAAATTTGTGAGCGTTGTATTCTAGGAAAGTATAAGAAGGTCAGCTCAGCACTGGCAAGCACAAGACGAGAAGGGTGCTAGACTACATCCATTCATATTTATGGGCTCCCTTTAAATTTCCATCAAAAGAAGAAAAGAGATACTTTCTCAGATTCATTAATGATTTTTTATAAAGGTTTGAGTGCATTTATTGAAGGCAAAATATGATTTTTTTGAGCATTTAAAGAGTGGAAGATATTGATTGATAATTGAATGGAGCAAAAAATCAAGTATCTTTACACAGACAATGGCTTGAAGTTTTGAGTAAAGAGTTTAATGATTTCTGTAAGGTTCATAAAATCTCTAGACATAAGACAGTTAGGCACACACCAAAGCAGAATAGAGTTGTTAAGAAAATGAATAAAACTCTTCTTGAAAAGGCTCATTTTATACATCTACAAGCCAAAATGTTCAAAATGTTTTGGGCCAAAGCAGTTCACACTGGTTCTTATATTGTCAATCAATCTCCAGCATCAACGATTGACTTTAAGACTTCAAATGAGGTATGCAGGTGAAATCTCTAACTATTCATACTTTTTCATATTTAGATGTCCAACTTATTATCATGTTAATGAATGAAATATTAAATCAAGTGTTAGAAAAGACATATTCGTAGGGTATGCGGGTGGAGTAAAAGAGTTCAAACTTTAGTATTTTTCTTTACTCAAATTTGTCGTTAGTAGTGATGTTACCTTTGATGAATCCTTTATACTTGATATTCGTAAAGTTTCTGTGAATTTATCAAGAAACAAGAACAACAAGTGAAGCTACCAATGGAGCTTACCAAGGAGAAGAATGAAGAAACTCAAAGGTAAGTCACAAGATGTAGATCTTGAAGAGTTTATTGTCAATAAATCATACACAATTGCGAAGGAAATGGACAAAAGGAAAAAATAGAATTTGGAATAACTTATAGAGCAAGAAAATCTAATTACCTATGTGTTCATAACTGCAAAAGAAAAGATTAAGAATCTTGAACTCTCCTTGAATGTTGAAGCAACTTCTTCCAAGGATGCTGCATAATAATGGTTATCTATGACAAGAGAGATAAAGTCTCTTTGTAAGGGTCAGACATGGATCTTAGTTGAAAAGGCAAAGGAGAAGAGAACAGTTGGATGTAGATAGATATACATAAAGAAAGAAGAAATTCCAAAAATGGAAGATGCTAAGTTCAAGACGAGATTGGTTACAAAGTATTTCATCAGAAGAAGGAAGTTGAATACAATGAGATCTACTCTTTAATAGTGAAACATAGCTCGATTCGTGTGCTACTAGCATTATTTGCACAATTTGACGTGGAGCATCAATAACTTGATTTCAAAACTGCTTTCTTATATGGTGATATAGAAGAGACAATCTATATGGATTAGCCTAAAGATTTTCTAGATGATGAAAAAGAAGATCATGTATACCAACTAAAGATGTCTTTGTATGGTTTGAAGCAGTTCCCTAGAAAGTAGTATAAGAGAACTGATGCATTCATGAGTACACATGGATTCTCAAGGAGTGCATTTGATAGCTATGTGTATCACAAGAAGATGTCTAGTAACTTTATGATTTATTTACTATTTTATATCGATGATATACTTATTATTCCTAACAACATCATAGAGATAAATACTTTGAAGATATTGTTGATCAAAGAAATTTGACATAAAGGACTTGGAGCTGGAAGAAAAATTCTTAGAATGGAGATTTCAATAAAAGATGGTGTTGTAAATCTTTCTAAAAAAATGTACATTAAAAAGGTTATTAAGAGATTTAATATGCATATGAGAAAACCAGTAATTACATTGTTAGTCCTCAATTTAAATTTTTAGAGTTACAAATGCCTTAGTCTAAAAATGAGGTGGGGCATACGTTAAAGGTTCCTTGCTAGCGTAGTTTGCAGCACTATATATGCTATGGTATACGCACGTCCAGATATTGCTCAATCTATAAGTACCGTAAATAGGTACATGACCAAACCAGGAAAGATTCATTGAGAAGCTGTCAGATGGATATTGAGATATCTCAAATAAGCTTTTGATGTTGGCCCAACCTTTCAAAAATGTAAAGATATTTCAGCTCTCGATTATGTGGACTTTGACTATGTAGGAGAACTTAATAGAAAGAGGTCCACAAATAGATACATCATTAATTTTGTTGGCATTATCGTTAGTTGGAAATCGACTTTACAGTCAATTATTGTTTTATCTATAACAGAGGTAGAATATATGACAATAATGGAGGCAGTGAAATAAGTTATCTGGTTGAAAGGTTTGATGGCAGATTTGAGCTTGGTTCAACTAGACTCAATTCTAAAATGTGTTAGTCAAAGTGTTATTCATTTGCTTATAAATCAAAGATTTCATGAGCGCACCAAACACATTGCTATAAAATTAGAATTTATTTGAGATGTCATTGAAGAAGGAACTATCAAGGTCGTAAAAGGTATCATAGACAATAATATTGTAGATATGTTGATCAAGATAGTCCCGCTCACCAAGTTTGCACACTTCAAGGACTTGGCGGGGGTGCCCATCAAATGATAAAACTCTGAGAGAACAATTGATAGGTGGTCTAATATGTTTAACAAAGATTTGATCTTCTTATTTCTTACACTAGGGTTGCCTACTAAACTTAGAAGTTTTGGCCAGAGTTATTCATACGCATGCTTGGAACATATCAAGGTGGAGATTGAAAGATTTCATTTGATTTTTTTTTGGGGTCAAACTCATGTGACAAAAATTCATGTGCCAATTTACTTGGCTAGGAAATAAACTTGGAGGCCAAGAAAAACTTTGTGGAGGACAAATTTTGTATCTGTTTTTTTTTTTTTTTTTGTGCTTAGAGCTGAAGTTGACCATATATAAATGGATGGTCATTATTCATTATTGAAACCATCCCAAAAATTTATAGTTAAATACATTATAAGAGTAGAGAATTGAGAGAGCAATTCTCTTGGATGTATATGAGATCTATCCCTTTTCTTTGTTAATATAATGACAGTTGTTCTCTGGCGGATATAGGATCATTTGGATCCGAACCACGTTAAATCTTATGTCTTTATCTTGTTCTTTATTCCAATTTTTTGCTAATAATTTTAAAATAGTTTACCCTTGTTGACTTGACACACCTCTTTAAAAAATATTTATTAGAAACTTAGTTTACCAAATTAACCTTTTTAGTTATGATTTAAAATATAAAATTGAGTATATACAATTTGTTTAGCCATTTAATGATAAGGATAGTATTGGAACAACATAATAAAATCCTTTTAATTTCATAAAAGGAACAACTAAATTGAAATAAATTTTTAGAAAGAGGGCTAACTATTTTGAAATGGAGAAAGTAGGTGTTTAATCATAAAAATATTAAATACAACTTCAATTTGTATTTAGTAAGTGTTTGACCATGAGAATTTTTTTACCTTTTTTTTGAAAAATTATTTCAGTTTAGTGAAAATTGTAGTATTTGGCCATAAAAATATTTCACTTTAGTGAAAATTATTTTTGAAAAAGTTTTTTTCGCTCTCTTCACTCATATTTCTCTCACAAAATTTCTAAAATAACTCCAATTTATATTCATGGCCAATAATAATGCTACCTCGAGAAAAATTGAGAAGGCATCCATTTTCAAAACTCAATTAGGGATATATCCACCTATTTTTTTTTATTAGAAAAATAAAAAAGTGGTGGGTTATTAAGCTTAATAAATGTTATCTTAGTCCAACAAAAGTCATTTTTTTTACCTTGGTTCATTTACACTTTTTCAATATTTACACAATTCTCAACTCTTCTTCTTTATCCTTAACACAACCCCCCCTTCTCCATCCCGTCTCTCTCACCCAGCTGTTCAACATCCATTTTCTTATTTTCGATTTCCTTCTCTTCCAAGGTCACAACTTTAAAATTCTCATTATCAGGTACATCATCTTTTTCTTCTGACCAATTTTAGGTGCATATTTCTGTGGTTCTGTTTTTTCTTATTTTTTTAATAGTTTTTTTAAATGTACTGAGATTTGTTGTGAAGATTTTTAAATAAAATGTGTGTTCTGACCAGAATTTATTGTTAGTGTGTTTACTAATCACAAAGGTAGCTTCTTTTTTCTGAAGTACAGAGATTATTTTTGTATTTTATCGATTAATGACTATAGAAATTTATAATTTTTAAAATAAATTAGTGTTTTGTAGCATATTTGAATGTCGATTGATGTGGATAATAGGATTTTCTAGATAGTATTTTATAATTTTCTAATTTATGTTCTTGGCCTTGTGGTTGATTAATGCCGATTTTCTGAATATTATTTATACTCAATTTGTTGTAGATCATAAAAAATGACTAGGACAATAAAAAAGTATTCAAAGAATGCTTCTACTCTTACTTGTAGGAAAAGAAGTGATGCGAAATTAAAAATGAGATATCAAAGAGAGAAAATCTTCAACGTATCAAGATGGGTCAAATTCGAAAATAATAGGAGAAATCAAAAGGTATGTCGACAAAGCAAGTGGTGAGGATAATTGGGCTGAATTAGATAGAGATAGTGGGGCTAGTGGAGTCAGTGTTGGGGTAGTCGTAGTAATAGTGGAGGAGGGGATAGCGTGCTCAATAGTTGTGTGTCTGAAAATGAGGACGATGATCCTCTGAGTGTTCCAAAGTATTCATTGATCTGTGATTTTGAAAAATATGATCTTTTTACATATATAGATAAACATGGATCATTTTCGGTAAAAAATTCCATTAAGTTTAGGGTACATTTTTTAATCAATTTAAGAGAATTTTAGCTGAGCATAAACTTATTATTAGGTTTCAAAAGTCTTGTTTTGATTAGTTTGAAGGAATGATAGACCATTTAAAATTTTATAGATAGTTTGTTCATCACATGCTTTTTCGTCGTGTCAAATCTGACTTAAAACTTCATGGAATGTGGTTTTACATTAATGATAAGCAAGTTTATTTTGGCTTGTCGAGTTTATTTGATCACAAGTTTAAAAGGTTCAGCATATCTTTGTGAATCAAAATTGTTAAAGGTTTATAAGTATGGGGAGAGATTTTACTATAGGATTAGCCACAACAAAAATATAATTGCAACAAGCCTTTTGAATTTGGTTAAAGGAAATAGGCTGAAGTAGAAGGACAACTTTAAATATTGTTTGGTTTGGTTTTTGAATGTGATGTTGCAAACAAGAGAATGGTGCATCTTATGCTCTGTTTGGATTCCGTATACATTCATGGTATACCATTGACCATATAGTTTATTTGTTTATAGACTTTATTTGATAACCATAGTTAATTAATTGTTTTTTGTCATTACAGATTTGAATCTATGAAGTCTTTCTCAGTGTGTCACGACCTAAATGGGCATTAATCGTACCCACACTAATCTTCCTGTGGGAGAAATATCTAAACCAAACCATTACCCAGTCACTTAGTCAATATTAAAAAGATATTATAATAAGAACACCTTAACAACAATAGTTTGAAGCTAATAATTATGAATGCGAATATCAAACAAACTACTTATTGAAATCCCTAAGACTTGAAAGTCATCATACAAAAACTTCTAAATAATGGTCATATCCAAAAATAAAGTAAATAAAGAATATTTCATTGCCTAAAATATGGACAAGAAAAAAATAGGATGACCCATGACAGCCTGGCGATGAAGTCTTCACCCTTAGATCGAGATTTGTTATCAAACTCTAGAGGTAAGGTCGTACTGAGCCCTTGGAATAGTTTCTGCGCTTAATAAAAGAAGAGTATAGGGTAGTATCAGCAAATCACTATGTACTGGTAGGTATAATAGTCCAACTCAATTTAATATCTTGTACACAACATAAATCAAATAACCAGTAGACATATATCGCCCCATAACACGTGTTTAGTGAATCAACAATACATCAATAACAGGTCAAACAGTGATGACGAATAAGCCACATAACAATCAAGAATATCAACCATACTATAAACATCCATAGAATCAATAACAATATCATAAGTAACAACCACATCCTTCTAAACCTCACAATTAAAATACCATTAGCTCGTTATTTTCTTAATCACCCATACAACCTCTCAGATTCAACACAAATATATGCACATATGCTAAGGGAAATATTTTTGCCAAACTAGTCATGACCTGTAGGGAACAATCTATGTTTATGTACCATACCGACGTGATACCCGATCCTCCATAAAAAAGATATCAATATCATATTCGTACTGACGTAGTACCTGATCCTCCATAAACAAGTAATATCAATATCATATTCGTATCGACGTGGCACCCATTCCTTCATAAATAAATAATATCAATATCATATTCATACCGGTTTGGTACCCGATCCTCCATAACTATATTAGGTATGTTTCATCAATTTCACACTACCTATCAGGATACCATATGATGTACTAAGTTTACAAGTACACTGAAATTCATAAGACAATTCCATCAAGTAAATGTTTAATAATTATTTATACATGTCTCAATAATTCAAATATCATCAAATTCAAGCATGTCTGAATACCAATCAACAAACATCCAATTTAGGAGCATACACATAATTAAATTGAGTCTAAGCTCCAATTAAATTGTAACCTACCTTAACTAAAGAGCTCAAATACAAGCTACCTTGCAAGGGTATTGCCATTTCGTAAAACTTCTGAATGTTTCAAATCTGTTTCAATATATAATTTCCATAAGAATATGAATTCAACGACACCCACTTTATAATTTTTTACTCTTAAAATATAGACCGAGAACCTAATTTATCTAAAGGTGGTAATTGATTCCAGACAGAAAAATTCACTTTAAAAGTAATGAAGAAACATTGGCTGTGCCACTTTTAATTTGCTGGGAAAAATTGAATTAGTGGCCTGCGCCACCTTTAAATTTCCATAATTGCTTTTGCGTAACTTTCTTTTCCTATTAGCCATAATAAAGACAAAATTTTTTTGCTAACATACTGTTTTCTTAACCTAATAGGGACAAACGGATTGCAATTCGTACTACGACTTTTCTCATTATTAATACAAACAAAAATGCTACTAATAATCATTAGACCATTATGAAAAAATCATAGCATACTTCAACTTCCATCAACGTTTTAATGAACAATGGATGCTAACCTGAAGCCTGAAGTTGTCATCCTTTTCTACATATACTAATTGGTGTAACTTCTGTGCCCCACCTCTCAATCTATTTGCCCTTATTTTTAATAAATATGGTAAAACTTTCCCACTTAAATTTATTTTTACATTGGCCACAAAAGTAATTAAATTATGACTCTGACCCATTAAATCACTAACTAAACTAATTATATAAAATTTTCAAAACTTTTAATAAATCATAGAAATTTATTCAGAACCTCGAGAAAATAAACAACAAATATTTACATTGACTAAAAAGTATATTCCGAACCTATTGAAAATACTACGACACTAATCTGAGGTCGTCTCCATCAAATGTTGACCATAATTGAGTTTAACTTTCTCAACAAAATAACTTCGTTAATGACTTAAATTAGTTTTGCATAGAGCAAGAATCGATACTACTCATCATCGTAAGTCATAAATCCTATATGAAACTACAGAGAGAGCTAAAATAAAAAAGACAAGTAAAATTTCACAAATAACCGAGAGGGTCATTACATCAGATACCAATTAAACAATGTTCGTCCCCAAATGGGAGAACAAGATACAAGAAGAGAAAACTAGAAATTACTTGAATCTACAAAAAGATGCGGATACTTTCTACGCATGTCTGCTTTGGTCTCCCAAGTGTCTTCCTCAATAGGAAGATTTTCCACTTAACCTTTACTGAATCAATCTTTCTAGTCCGCAGCTTATGGACATCTCTACCAAGGATAGCAATATGTTCCTCTTCATAAGAGAGGTTTCCATCTAACAAGACCGAATCCCAATAAATTATGTAGTTACCATCACCATGAAACTTCTTTAGCATAGATACATGAAACAAAGAGTGAATTCTAGATAAACTCGGAGGCAATGCCAATCTATAGGACATCGGCCCCACACGCTGAATAATCTCAAACGGTCCCATATATCTAGGACTACTCTTACCTGGCTTCCTAAAATACATGACACCCTTCATAGGTGAAACTTTGAGCAACACTTGTTTACCATCTATAAAGTGGATATCTCTAACTTTTCGATCTACATACTCCTTTTACCTACTTTGAGCCACTATTAGTTTCTCCTTAATAAACTTGACCTTATCAATAAGTCTCTCAATAGATCAGTACCTTATGGTCTCACCACAAAAGCATCAAACCACCTAATGGGAAATCTACACCTCTTTTCATATAAAGCCTCAAACAGCGTCACATCGATACTTAAATGATAATTATTATTATATGTAAACTTGGCCAAAGGAAGAAAATGATCCCAATGACCTTCAAAATTCATCACACATGCACGAAATATATCCTTCAATACCTAAATTATTTGCTCGGACTGCCCATTGGTCTGAGGGTGAAAAGCTATACTAAGGTCAAACCTAGTACCTAACCTCTCATGCAACTTCTTCTGAAAGAGAGAGGTAAATTAAGTACTCCTATCCAAGATAATAGAAATTGGGACCTTATTTAATCGAACAATCTCTTTAAAATAAATCTTCGCTAACTTTTCAGCATTATAAGTCACTTGAATGGGAATAAAATGTGCAACTTAGTCAGCCTATCCACAATAACCCATATAGAATCATACTTTCCTAAAGTTTTTGGAAGATCAACAACAAAATCCATAACTATCCTCTCCCATTTCCATTCAGGAAGGGGCATCCTCTGAAGAGAACCACCAGGCTTCTGTTGTTCGTACTTTATTTGTTGGCAACTCTTATATTTAGCGACAAAGTCAACTATATCACGCTTCACTCGACCCCACCGGTAATGCTGCCTCAAATTATTATGCATCTTAGTCGCTCCAAGATGTATAGAATACTTTTAATAATGAGCCTTAGCTAGAATATTAGGAATAAATCATCAACACGAGGCACACAAAATCGACCCTTAATCCGTAACACTCTCTCACATCATGAATAGCCTCCTTGGACTCACTTTGAAAAAACTTATCACGGATCTTGCTCAACTTAGAATCCTCGAATTGTTTAGCCTTGATTTGATTAAGAGATATGGACCTTGCCTCAATTTTGGCTAAAATTACTCCCCTCTCAGTTACCTCAAGTCAAATAGACTTGTTAGACAGAGTCTGAATCTCTCTTTCCAATGGACGCTTGGTAGCATTCAGGTAAGCTAAGCTACCCATACTTGCTAACTTTCTCCTCAATGCATGGGCAACCACATTAGCCTATCTCGGATGATACGGAATAGTGATATCATAATCTTTAAGTAACTTCATCTATACACGCTATCTCAAATTCAAATCCCTCTGTGTGAACACATACTATAAACTGAAGTGATCAGTGAACACTTCACAACAAAACCCATACAAGTAATGCTTCCATATCTTAAGAGCAAAAACCACAACAGCCAACTCCAAATCATGAGTTGGATAATTCCTCTTATTAGGATTCAATTGCCTCAAAGAATAAGCAATAACATTCCTTTCCTGTATCAAAATAGCACCTAAACCAAACTATAAAGCATCATGATAAATAATAAAATCCTTACCCTCTACCGACAAGGCAAGAATAGGAGCGAAGTCTAATAAGGTCTTAAATTTTTGAAAGCTCTCCTTACACTCATCAGACCAAATAAAAAGTACATCCTTTTGATTCAACCATGTCATATGAGTAGCAATAGAAGCAAACCTTTCACAAACCTGTGATAATAACTTGCTACCCCACAAAGCTACGAACCTTTGTCACTGAAGTTGTCCTAGCTAAATTCTTAACTGCTTCAATCTTCTGTGAATCTACCATTACTCCTTTTTTCGAAACCACATTCCCCAAAAAGGATAAAAAATCCAACTAGAATTTACTCTTAGAATACTTGCATAAAGTTTTTTTTCTTTTAACAAACCCAAAAAAATCCTTAAGTGCTTCTCATGTTTCTCTTTACTCTTAGAATAAACTAGAATATCATCAATAAAGAAAATCACGAAAGAATCCAAGTAGGGTTTAAATACCCTATTCATCAAACTCATAAAAGCAGCTAGGGCATTAGTCAGCCCAAAAGACATCACAAGAAACTCATAGTGCCCATACCTGGTTCGAAATACAGTCTTAGGAATATCGTTAGGACGAATCTTAAGTTGATGATACTCGAACCTCAAATCAATCTTAGAAAATATGGATGCACCCTGTAACTGGTCAAATAAATCATCGACACAGAGCAAAGGATACTTATTACAAATTGTAACTTTGTTTAATTTTTTTTATTCTATATATATATACGAAGACTGCCATTTTTCTTCTTCACAAACAATATAGGAGCATCCCATGGAGAGGAACTTGGACGGATAAATCCCTTACTCAACAAATCTTGCAACTGAGCTTTTAGCTTCCTCAACTCAGCCAAAGTCATCGTATAGGGAGAAATGGAAATAGGATAAGTACCTGGCTCTAGACCAATACAAAAATCAATGTTATGGTTTGGTGGCATGCCAGGAAAATCTGCAGGAAAAACCTCTTGTAACTCATACACCATAGAAACTGACTCAATGGATGGGACCTCTGTAGAAGTGTACCAAAGATGTGCCAAGAAGGCCAAACAATCTCTCCTAATTAACCTCTTTGCACGTAGAAAGAAAATAAGTTTTATCGGAGTAGGACTATATTCTCTTTCCCACTCTAGTCTATCCATTCTCGACATAGCCACGGTCATTGTCTTAGCCTAACAATCTAATATAACATGACTCAGAAACAACAAACTCATACCTAAAATTATGTCAAAATCTACCATATCTAGAATTACTAAATTTTCCTCAGTTTGATAACCCATAAACATAACTAAAAAAGAACGATAAACCCTATCAACAACAATAGAAACACCAACAAAAGTAGACATATGAATATAAAAGTCAAGTAGATCTCACACCATGTCTAACCCCACAACAAAATTGGCAGATACATATAAAAAAGTAGAGCTAGGATCAAAGAGTACAGTGGCTATTTGGTCACAAACAAGAATAGTACCTGTAATAACAACGTCTGATGCCTTTACCTCAGGCATGTTTTGAAAGGCATAGATATGAGCCCTACCACCAATCTGACCGTCACCCCTGCCAAGCTGAGAACCACCTCTATGGGGATGATTACCACCCCTACCTACCGATGACCACCACGACCACCCTATGGATGACTTTTATAATTATGACAACCTTCCCTACTTGTTGGAACTAGAGCTCTAGGAGCTAGCTATTAGCCAGACTAATCATATTGCCTCAAATTAGGAGAAAATTTCTTGATGTGTCCAACTTTACCGCACTCATAACATGTATGATCCATGTTAGGTAGTTGAGCTGACGAGGTTGAAGTAAGGTAACCACCAAAGTCTGAAGATGGATGGCTAGCTCCTGATGGACCCCCAACAAACACCTACATCGCTGACTGAATGGGGAAGGCAGGGTATCCCTATGAACTTAGACCCCTTTAATAAGAACCACTAAAATTTCCTCCTCTACGAGTCTTTTTTTCTGCTGCCTTGGCATAACTCTCTTTCCTTATGTCCTCCACATTCTTGACAAAATCAATCATATCCTAAAAAAAACCTACCTAAAGATTTCATCTAAAGAGCAGAAATTTGGAGAACTGTATTTAAATCTTTCACAAAGAGATGGATCATATCCTTCTCAATTTTTAGCAAATAAGGTTCATACTAAGACCTTGAAGGAAATTTGGCCTCATAGGCTGCAACTAACATATTTCCCTACTTAAGATTAGTGAAATCATCCCTTTTCTATCCCTTAAAGTATGAAGCATGTACTTCTCTAGAAAAACTGAGTAAAATTGAGTCCAAGTCAATGGAGGCAAACCTACACCCCTACACTCTACAAAAGCTCTCCACCACATCTTAGCATCCCCTTGAAATTGAAAAGTAACCAATTCTACATCATACCTCCTAACCACCCCAATTTTGTGAAGTCTCTCATGACAGCCAATAATAAATTCATAGGCATTCTCAGACCTAGTGCCATGAAAAACAGGTGGCTTCATATTTATAAATTTATAGAACAAATCATACTCATCTCCAGTCATCCCCAGACCCACTATATGTTTCGGAAAAACATCTGACCTTGTTACCTCTTCTATCTAAGGAGCTACAGTATTAGTATGTTGCACCTTCGGATGCTGGAATACGGGTGTTGCAGGCATAGTCCTGGTTCCTGCCAACCCACTCAAAAAGCTTAGAACCTATTGAATAACAACGAAAGACATTTGAATTGGAGTTGTACCTCTTTGAACTAGTACAACCCCACAATAAATCGACATCCCCTTATTTTGTACTGGCATTGCTTCATCTTCAGCTATCTCAGGCATATCCATATGCAGGGGAGAAGATACTGGCCCATCTCTAGCGGTCTTATGGCTTGAGATCTGCCCCTGGTAGGTGAAACTCTCTTTTCTCTTCGTCATCCTTCCCTTGACTATCTTCTATCCTAAACTGTAGCCCCAACAGCTGTTCGGTACCTCAACTCTTGATTTATTTGGTTATATTCATACCATCTACGAGAATAAGAATAAAAGAAGTCAGATACCAATTGAAATCACCAGATACCAATTGAAATCAAGTAATAGCACATAGGAAAGAAGAATTTGAATTTTTCTTATGTCATATAGCCTCTCAAAGAAATGTACAGACATATTCATACCGTTCTGCAAGAGTCGACTAGACATGTCGTTGTACGATGAGGGAGATGAACCTAGGGCTCTGATACCAACTTTGTCATGACCCAAATGTCCATGAGTGGAACCCACACTAATCTTCCTGTTGGAGAACCATCTAAACCAACCATTACCCATTCACTTAGTCAATATTAAAAAGATATTATCATAAGTCCACCTTAATAACAATAATCCAAAGCTAATCATTATTAATGCAAAAATCAAACAAACTACTTACTGTAATTCTAGATACTCGAAAGTCATCGTACAGGAAATTCTAAATAATGGTCATGTCCAAAAAAGATATATAACAATAAAGTAAATAAAAAATGTTAAATTGCTCGATAGATGGACAAGAATAAATAGGATGACCAATGGCAGCCTGGAGACGAAGTGCTCACCCTTGGATTGAGATTTGTTATCAAACTCTAGATGTGAGGTGGTGTCTGAGCCTTTGGAACACTTTCAACACTCAACAAAAGAAGATTACAAGGTAGTATCAGTACAAATCACTATGTACTGATATGTATCATAGGCCTACTCAATTTTGATAGCATGTACACAACATAAATCTAATTTAGCTAGACATGCATCACCCATAACAAGTGTTCAGTGAATAAACAATACATTAATAATAGGTTAAATAGTGCTTATAAATGAGCCACATAACCATCAAGAATATCAACAATACTGTAAACATCCACAGAATCAACAACAATATCATAAGTAACAACCACATCCTTCTAAACATCATAGTTAGAGCACCATTAGCTCGTTATCTTCTTAATAACTCATACAAACTCCCAAATTTAACACAACTATGTACACATATGCTAAGGGACTTAATTTTACCCAACTAGTCATGACCTGCAAGGAACAATAATGTTCATGTACCGTATCGGCGTAGTACTTGATCCTCCATAAATAAGTAATATCAATACCATATTTATACAGCATGGTACCCAATACTCCATAAATAAGTAATATTCAATAAAATATCCATACTAGCATAGTATTCGATCCTCCATAAATAAGTAATATCAATATCATATTAATACCGATGCAGTACCCGATCATTCATAAATAAGTAATATCAATATCATATTCGTACTTGGTTCCTGATCCTCCATAAACAAGTAATATTAATATCATATTCGTACCGACATGGTATCCGATCCTCCATAAATAAGTAATATCAATATCATATTCACACCGGTATAGTACCCGATCCTCCATAGCCATATTAGGTAGGATTTAAAAATTTCACACTATCTCTCAAGATACAATATGATGTACTAAGTTTATAAGTACACATAAATTCATAAGACAATTCCATCAAGTAAATTTTCAATAATTATTTATACATGTCTCAACAATTCAAATATCATCAAATTTAAGCATGTACAAATATCAATCAAAAATCATCCAATTTAGGAGCATAAACACAATTAAATCGAGTCTAAACTCCAATTAAACCATAACCTACCTCAACCGAAGAACTCAAATACAAGCTACCTTGCAAGGGTCTTGCCTTTCCATAAAGATTTCGAATGTTTCAAATATATTTCAATATATAATTCCCATAAGAATATAAATTCAATGACACTCACTTTATAAATTCTTACCCTAAAAATCTATATCGAGAACCTAATTTATCCAAATGTGGTAATTGATTCCAGACAGAAAAATCACTTTAAAAGTAACGAAGAAACAGTAGCCGTGTCACTTTTAATTCACTGGGAACTGTTAAATCAGTGGCCTGCGCCACCTTTAAATTCTCACAACTACTTTTGCCTAACCTTTCTTTTCCTATTAGCCTTATTAAAGACAAAAAAATTGCTAACATACTATTTTCTTAACCGAATAGGGACAAACAAATTTTACTTCGTACTATTATTTTTCTCATTCTTAATATAGACAAAAACACTACTAATAATCATTAGACCATTATGAAGAAATCGTAGCATACTTCAATTTCCATCAACGTTTAAATGAACGATGTATGCTATCATGAAGCCTGAATCCGTTTCCCTTTTATGCATATACTAATTGGTGTTACTTCTTTGCCCCACCTCTCAATCTATTTGTCATTATTTTTAATAAATATGGTAAAACCTTCCAACTTAAATTCATTTTTGCATTGCCTACATAAGTAATTAAATTATGACTCCGACCCATTAAATCACTAACAAAATTAATTATATAAAATTCCTGAAACTTCTAACAAATAATCAAAATTTATCCAAAACTCTGAGAAAATAAACATCAAATATGTACATTGACTAAAAAGTACATTTTAGACCTATTGAAAATACTACGACACTAATTTGAGGCCGTCTCCATAAAAGGTTGACCATTATCAAGTTTAACTTTCTCAACTAAATAACCTCTTTAATGACTTAAATTACTTCCGAATAACTCAAGAATTGATACTACTCATCATTGAAAGTCATAAATCATGTATATAACTACAGAGAGAGCTAAAATGGAAAAGACAAGTAAAATATCACAAAGAAAAGGGAGGGCTGTAACACAGTTGTCACAACCCGAACCAGGGCTTGGTCATGGCAGGCATCTAAGTCCTACATGGACTGGAGACCACCCCTTCACACCTAACCAAGCAAAACAATATCCTTGTTGTCGGATAAATTTTGAACATATAACAAGATAGCATACGACAAGCTTAAGGAAAATTGAAAATATGTCTATCACTAACGACTGGCGACCGTCTAAACAACTAACCAACATCGCTCAATATCCACAGTAATCCAAACATACCTTCTAACATAAGAACCAAAACCAGTTTTGGTTGGGACATGTCCCCGACTCTAACAAATGACAATGAGAATGAAAAAGATAATGTTAATGAAAATAAAAGTCTCAACTCTAGTCTATGATAAGGACTGATTGAATGTCTAAGTTTTCAAAAGTATGAAAGCTGACCACTTCACCACAATGAACTGACGAACAGAGATGATCCGCCTAACTCTACACATCAAAAGTACACTTGCCTTCGGACCCTGCATTGCATGAGGATACAATATCTAGAGATGATTAGTAGGCTGAACACTAGTATGAAACTCAGGTGTAAGGATAATATAATGCCATGATCCACCATTTCAAATCATTCAAATCTAATACACATAATTAAATGCATATACATATATAAATATCATATGTTGGTATAGGGAACAAGGCTTAACATGTAATTTAAATCTTTAGGCTGGATTGTGTAGCTGAACTGTCATAACATAACAAGGCACACACAAGGTATATGGGCCCAACTCTCCCCTAGCTAGTAGGGCAGAGTGCGTATGGCCACATGAGCAAGAGGGTATACATATGCACTATGGGGGACTCAAACCTCCCAACATATCAAGGTGACATAAGCACCAAATCATCTAATAAGATGTGGGAGACTCAAACCTCCCAATCATATGATAATAATATATAGGGGAACTTGAACATCCCAGTCATATAGACCCTTACATCATCTACCACATTTCTAATGTGGGTGCCTTGAGACTACCACTTTCACGACTCAGCTATACAACTCTCATTAAATCCAAATTAAAAATATTTATCATACAATCCCATTCATTAAACCATAATACACATTTAGACATATATTGTTGGTATCGTCATACCAACTACACTTGCAAGGTAATATCAACATGTCAACCCAATTATAATCACTTGGGGGAATTCACAACCCCTTGGGTTTAATTACATATTATTTTAGGAAATTCAGAACCCCATAAGGTTCAATTCAAAATTATTATGCAATAGTATAACAAAAGTTCAAATTCTCATATTTTTCATAACTAAAACCAATTTCACAATATGGGGTTGATGTCATAACTGGCTGGCCTAAATCCTTTAGATCTCTTTAGAGTAAATAATGTTCACAACGTTCACTAACCCTAACATCCCCGACCCAACATTCACTAACCCTTGACTAGCCAATGCCGGTGACGGTGTAGGAGTGCTGAAAACTGGTAAGGTTATGTCCTCGCCCTCGTTCTCTCGCCCTAGTCCTCTATATCCTCTCCTCTTTCTTTTCTCTCACCGTCTTCTAAACCAACCAACCACTGGTTTCACCGGTGAGTTAATGTCATAGTCGGCTCGACTCCAGTGACATAAGCAGCTCACAGCTCTGATCATAAGCCATCAATTCCGGCGGGTCCATCTGATGGATCTGTTGGTTCTGACCAGACCTGATTTTGTCAGTTCTAGATCTGAGTCCGACAAATCTTCAACGATAATATCTACGTGACCAGTTTCTGCAATCATCTTGAAGGGATACAACATTACAACATTCCAACATAACATGCAAGAAATAAGAAATTGGTCTATACGCATATCCCGGTGATTTCTAACCTTTGCTATTTCCTCCTTCATATTATTTATCGTATTATCTCTTGTATCTTGACTTTCGTGTCTGCTATAGTATATTCATGACTAGCACCACTTCTTATTATTTATTTTGTTGTCCTTGGTGCCAGGACATTAGTGTGCTCTATTTTTCTTACTATTAGTTTTGTCCTGTCCTTGGTTTTATTTTTTCTCCCTATTTGAGTTTAGTTTTGTTTCTTGATTATTTCTTCTAATTTGTGTGAGCCTTATATTTCCTGCTGGTACTTTGTTACTATCATTGTTTATATTTTCTTATATTTTCTTATAGTAGTGGCTGTGGGCATTGATGGTTGGATAGGGTCATGTTCGAGGGGGTTAGGGAAGGGACTGTTATGAGGGTGGGGGAAGAGGAAAGGGTGGGGGTGAGATGGAGGCCAAGGTTTGGCATCAAGGACGGTAGAGGAAGATATGATGATAGAGTTGGTAGGCTGAGGGTTGGGTCTTGGAATATAGGGACTCTTCAGGGTAAGTCCATAGAGCTTGTGAAGATTCTTAGAAAGAGGAGGATTAATATTGCGTGTATTTAAGAGACCAAGTGGGTAGGGTCTAAGGCTAGGGATGTAGATGGTTACAATCTTTGGTACTCTGGGAGCGAGAGGCATAGGAATGGAGTTGGCATCTTAGTAGATGAAGAGCTTAGAGGTCAGGTAGTAGAGGTAAACAGGATCAGCGGTAGGTTGATAAATATTAAGTTGGTAATTGGGGGGTTTACCCTGAATGTGTGTAGTGTTTATGCACCGCAGGTGGGCTTGAAAGGGGAGGAGAAGATGTAATTTTGGGAGGCTTTAGATGAGGTGGTGAGAGACATGCCTAGCTCAGAGAAGATTGTTGTAGCAGGAGATTTCAATGGGAACATTGGGGCGTTACCGGGAGGCTTTGGTGATGTGCATAGTTGTTTTGGTTTTGGGGAAAGAAATGAAGATGGGGCTACTCTATTGGATTTTGCTAGGTCCTTTGGGCTGGTGGTGGTGAAATCGGGCTTTCCAAAGTAGGACGATCACCTGATCACCTTCCGAAGTACGATAGCCAAAACCCAGATTAAATTTTTATTACTTAGGAAAGGGGATAGGGTATTGTGTAAGGACTGTAAGGTCATACCGAGTGAGAATCTTTAACCCAGCATAGGCTCTTGGTTATAGATTTGGGTATAAAGAAGGATAGGAAGAGAAGAGGTGAGAAGTGTAGACCTAGAATTAAGTGGGGTGGCTTAACGCCAGTAAATGTGTGGGAGATAGGGGAGAAGTTGGCGGGAATGGGGTGTGGGAGTATAGGAGGAATGTGGATAGTATGTGGGATAGGGTGGATAGGTGCATTGGGGAGAATGCTAGTAAGGTGTTGGGTGTTTCTAGGGGCTGGGCTGGGCATCATCGGGGGGATTGGTGGTGGAATGAAGAGGTTAAGAAGAAAGTGGAGACCAAGAAAGGGGCGTATGATAAGTTGGTTGAGAGTAAGGATGAAAAAGAGAAGTGGGTAAATAGGAAAGAGTACAAGTTAGCTAGGAAGGAGGCTAAGTTAGTAGTTACGACGACTAAGACGGTAGTATTTGAGAGCTTGTATGCAGGGTTAATTTCTTTAGATTCTCTGAGCATTTTTAGTAATTGAAACATGGCTACACCTTGAAATATTGACATCTCCAATCTCTAACTCAATGTGAAAGGGTTTCTTCTAGGTCATAAACTCAATGTTGACTTCTTTTAATATTTTCTCTTGCCGTGTGGCATAGCTCAATCCACCTTAAATAACTGGATCTTTTATTTTTCTATGAAAAATGTATTATTCATTTTAATAGTGAAATCACAATAAAATTTACACACTAATATTTAAAAACTCACCTTTCTAATTGTGAAATTATCGAAACTACGATCTGAATTTTTTTTGATACACGATGCTTTTAAGTCGATTGACTTATCACAAAAACAAATATCAAATAGTTCAACCTTAGATGTTTCATATGATTGATACATAATTGGAGTTCAAAATTAAATAAAAAAGTTGAGCACAAAAGGAGGATGTAGAAGTTTAAAACATGAAGAAATAAATATGGCTCTTTTATACATGAGAATTCTGTTGTTACCATTGGAGATTGTGTAAAAATTTAAATTTTATTGTTGAAGATGGTAGAAATTTCAAATTTTACCATTGAATTTTTTTAAATTATTAATAATAGACACCAAGTCAATGATATACCTGTCCACGAATCAATTTATCATAAACATCTATCAATAATAATTGTATATGATTAAAAAGGGAACTAAATAAATAAATTATAAAAATGAATGGGTCAAATTCACTTTAGACACTTTGGTACGCTTATTACAACATATTATAGTCTACATAAAATGACTAGGATGTCAAAAATGTTTTTATATGAGCAATGGTGGTCTAAAGGGAAATAATAAAATAAATAATTAAAATGAATAAGTAAAAAACAGTTCAAACACTTTGGTACTACTTAATATAATATATTATAATCCACATAAATTTATTAGGGTGATCAAATGTGTTTTTGGATAAGCAATGACGTTTTCTAACCATAACATAGATATGAAGATGTGCTCAAAGTATAACACTATTATACATAAGTGGTTAGTATTGTCATTTTTTATCCAAAGACACCTTTGGTCATCCTAACCAATTTATGTGGACTATAATAAGTTGTATTGAAGTGTTTGAACTATTTTTTAGCCATTTGTTTATTTTCAGTTATTCAATTAATTATTTCCTTTTTAGTCATTTTACGGAACTTAGATCAACATTATTCATACAAAAGGACCTTTGATTACTCTAATTATTTTATGTGGACTATAATATATTGTAATTAGTCGTACCAAAGTGTTTGAAATGATTTTTATCTTTTTATTTTTTTAATTAATTTTTTAACAATAAACCCTAATTGTCGATTGCAGTTTATATTTTATTGCGGTCTATAATATAATGATTTCTGGATAATGACAATTGCATGTCTTTATTTTTTTTATTTATAAGCATTGCTTATTTTCTTTTTATCCTTTTACTTGTAGTTTTTCAATACAACCTCATGCTTCAATCCTTTTCACCCTTTTAGTTGTAGTTGTAGTTGGTCATACAAAATTATCTATTTATTTTTTTATAAGTATTTTTATTTTTTTACTTTAATTATTTATTAAATTTCTACTAATTTATTTATAACTATGTGTATCCATTTTTATCTTTTTAGTTGTAATTATTCATTCTCAATGTACTTAATAGTACTAGATCAGTTGATCAAAAATTTAGAGGCTTTAAAATTTTAGAGTCTTCATTGTTTACAAACCATTCAAAGTAACTAATAAAAGAAATTTGAAATTAAAACAGTAATGGACAATCAAATATATAAACATAAATTTCATTAACAAGAGTTCATTACCATTTAAAAATATCATCAACTGAGATTTTCAGTCGAATTAAAATTGCCCTCAAATATCGGACAATTTGTCTCATGTCCCACTCATTCTCTCTTATCTTGGACAATATCTCAAAAGAGATTGTTCATGTCATTCCTAAAAATGAAAACGTCATAGTTGTTAGTGCGTCGGAAGTGAAGTTGGTAGTTGCGGTAGGAAAAGACAACGGAGCTGATGCTTTGTGCCATTTTTTTATTGAATGGTTAAAGAAGAAGGTGAAGAAGATTGATGAGTGTAATTGGAGTGTTGAGCAAGATTAAATCCACGATAGAGTACACTACACTTTATAGACTGAGTTGGGTGATTTGAAACGCCCACCAATGATAAATCAATGCATGGCTACTTCATTGTCTCTTGAGAGTGATGCACTATTATCGAGTAGTATAGTCGTCACAATAAATAGACAATTTTTTCTTGTTTGCATAAGTAAGTTCCTTCATTCTTGTACATTAATCGTGTGAATGATAAATCACATATATCATAATCGAATGGTGTAGTTTAATTTTGTTATCTTTAATTTTCCACCAGCAGTAAAGTAATTCGCATCATTAAATTGTTATAACTTAATTTTATACTAGCATAATTTTATTATTTTATACTAAAAACTTTTAATTACCATCATTCTTTGAGGAATTTCAAAGTACTATGAATTTAAAACACAAAGACAAATAAAAACTAGTAGTGCAAAATTTAATTACATTGCCTTTGAAAAATTACAATGTACTTTAAAATAAAAAATAAAAAGCATTAATAGACTCAAACTTCATATTGTTATTTTGTCGCCACTTTTCTTGCATAATGAGCAGTTTTTCCTCTTCCTTGGCTTTCTATGTGGTTTTAAGACATCAAAAATATGTTTCACCTTTTTTCTTTCAGACTTTAGAACGTAATAAGGTGGCAACATCTTAATCTCTTTTAAATGCTTGAAAATAATTCATTTTGATTTCAGAGGAACTACATAGAGAGTTTCACTATATACACTTAAATAATGCTCAACATGATAGACAAGGAAAGTATATTCATAAATGTTTTTGCCCTAATCATCTCTGAACTTCAATCTCAAGGTTGTCATAACATGATCATAGGGGATTTTCATCAAGTCAAAATTTCTACAAGAACATGTATATTCGAGTAGATCGACCTTGGCTATCACTTTCAAATACATTGTACTTGGATGCATTCCCTTTTATGTTACTCACACATAATTTATTTCTGACGTTCATATTTGTCCGTCTAATCTTTTCAACCTTTGAAACAAATTTATTGGTGGCTTTTAACATTTTTGAATCTTTCTAAAATTTTCATAAAACTTCTTGGCTATGGAATTAAATATGGCATCCACAAGAAACTCCCTTTCATCCATCAATATGGCATTGAGTGATTCTGCGATGTTCGTGATCAGCACATCAAACCTATTCCCGAAAAAGTAAGTCTGCTCTACCTTATAAATCAATACTAACCTCAAGTCACTCTGCTGCTTTGGGACATTTACTCTTGAACTCTGAAAAATATTTGGAAAATTCCCTATAGCTAAACACCCTAGCGGCATGGTAGTATAAATATATATATTTCCCACATAAAAATTATTTCATAGATTTTTATCGAGATGCCTCATGCAAAGTCCATGGTGAGCTTGTCTATATACCTTGAAAAAGTCATTGGCTATGCTCGTAGGCCTGTCGAAGATCATACACAAGTCTGGTTCATCAACAATAATAGACTGCAACTTCTAAAAAAAGAAGGTCCATGAATTATCGCATTTGTTATCAACAATGCAAAAATTAATTGAAAATGTATGCTTCTCTATATCCTGAGTAACAACACTAAATAGCATACCTTCATATCCTTGAATGCAAGACCTATAAGTGATGAAGCAGTACACGAACATTCCATCTTTAATATTATAGCTAATAGTGTTTATGTATACCAGGATTCATTTCCTTTACCATGTGGGAAAATCCCGACATGCAAACTTGTACGTGCTCCGGAGTACCCCTCTCCATGTTCTTGGCCAATACACCTGTATACTTGCACTTATAATTGCTTGTTTTGCTTTGAAACTCTTTGAAGATAATCCTCGATATTTCCTGTAGGGTTGGACCCTTGTTATCAATACAACCCTTGGTCAGGAGTGAGGCAATTAGAGTCGATGAGATAATTTTGTGCTTGCCCATGACGTTTTTCAATATCACAAGTGTGATGACCTACATAGTAGTAAATGCAAAACTTATCCGAGGTCTCATACTTTATAGAATGAAACATCCACCCACAATTACGACTCCTACACCTCAAGATATAGAAATTCGAATAATTTGTAAGTATTTTGTTGTTGGGCATATTTATACGTCTAAGCACTATAACTTACCTATATTTTAGCTAAGTTTTGAGGATAAAATCCATAATTCTTGCACTTTTAGTCTATTTTTAGTTAAGTGAGCTGACCTATGTGATTAGCAAGCTTTTTAGGTACTAATGAGGAAGATTACAGTAATTTGGGGACCTGTGGATAGCAGAGGAAACTTCACATAAAAGAAAAGTAGCTTTTGGACTACATGTGATAGATGGGAACTTTTTTCTGGGCAAACTCAATATTTTTAAATAGTTGAGGACTTAGTAATAATTTATTAGAGAAGGATGTTATTAAAAGCCTTATGGCTGAATTTTTATGGGGGTATCGTATTATTTTAAAACAAGAAAAGGCGGCTTAGCTAAGGGTGAGAGTGAAAAACGTTTTCTCCTCTTGCTTTCTCTATTTTGTGGACACTAGGATCATCCTCTAATCTTGAGTATGATGAACATTCTTATGGTTATTTCCTTTTGGTTCATTAGTAGCTAAGCTTATTTGTTAGGGTTATGAAAACCTTGTAGTATACTCTCTATTGCTATGGGTTTTTGAATTTATGATGTGTTGATCCACTTATATCATTACTCTCTTCGTTATGATTGATTTCTCGTAGTTTCAAACATAGGGAATATGCTATTATAACAATTGTTTGATAGAAAATTTAATGTTTGGAAAAGAGAGTAGTGATAAGAAAATAGGGTTTCCAACCTATATTTTGCACGTTACTGCCTTAATAGGATTGATGATTTGGAGAGTTCGTATGATAGGTTGTACACTTTGGATTCGAGAGAACTAAAGTGAATTCATCCTTGATGGTTGAGAAACACTTGGATTTAGAATTTGAATACATCTCTCTATAAGTGCATGTATGTATAAATCCTTAATACTCAGAGTTAATAGAGAAGTAAAAGCTACAAGGTGGACATAACCCTAACCTGTCATTCTCTCTAATCAAATATTAATACACATATTGCTTCATTATTATATTGTAACTATCACTTCAGATCAAAACCAAAACCCCCTATTCAGGAACCTCTGACCAACAGTCCAGTAACAACTACAATACTTAGTAACACAGTATTCCCTGTGGAATTCGACACCCAACCTAGTTGAGTTCTATATTTGACAGCGACCTCTTACTCTTTCGTAAGAGTGGTACAATTTGGGCATATCAAATTTTGGCGCCGTTGTCGGGGAGTACGATTGCCAACTAAGGTTGTGTTTGTTAATCGACCTTTTGGTCAATGATTCCCAAAATTTTACTTTTTGTTTATTGTTTTTGTTTTGTTCAGGTTGTGCGGATTGTATGACAAATACACGAAGATCGAGTCAACCATTATTACCTATAAATCCTGAACCATATCTCATTGGCAGAATGGATGCGCAACGAGACCCGAAAAGTATAGCTACTCAACAGGAGCAAGCTATAGCTGCTTTGGTAGCTACGCAAGTAAATCAGTAGAATGCTGATAACCCAGGTCGGGTACCCAATCCGAATGATGAAGACCTGGGTGATGATGAGCTATTAAATCCAAGGCGTGCAGAGGATTTGGCTGCACTTGTGAACAAAAATGTCAACAGAGATCGCCATGCTAGAATGAGACCCAAACACAGAGTTGTGCAGTTTTTTTTCATGATGATGATGATGACTTGGATGGGGCTAGTACCACGGGGGCTATTATTCCTCCATATTTTGCACTCAGAGCCAAGATCAATATCACCAGCACTATGATCCAGCTATTGCAACTCAAAGGTATATTTGGTGGACTTGCAGGCGACGATTCGAATATGCATCTAATTAATTTTATCTCAACATGCAAATCGTTTGACAATCCAGGGGTTGGACAGAATGTGATTTGGCTGTGCTTATTTCTATTGTCTCTATCTGGAGAGGCTACTTTATGGTTAAACGGGCTAACTTCGAACTCTATTACCAATTAGAGGCAACTGAAAGAGGCTTTCCTAGATAGATTCTTTTCGCCATCCAAGAGGGCACAATTGAGAGATGTGATAAGCAATTTCAGATAGCTTCCAACTGAAGCTCTCCATCAGACTTAGGAGAGGTTTAAAAAAAATCTTATACGGTGCCCAAATCATTAGATGACCAATGTCCACTTGATGGAGATATTAGATAGGGCTTTGAACTCGGTGACTAAGCCAGTGGTAGATAATGCTGTGAGTGGGTCATTCATGGACCTTACTTTTCTTGAGGCATCTGACATGCTGGATCGTATGACAAAGTAGAGTAGAGCTTGGCATACCAGGGACTCTGAGGTAGCAAGCTCTACTGTATCTATTGGCATGATAGTAGAACAGAGGCGAAGGAAAGAGGAACGTGACCAAGATATGGCTCACATAAAAACACAAATGGACCTTCTTACTAAGCATTTATTATCGGGGAAGACAGAAAAGGTCAAAGCTGTTGTATCACAGGGAAGAGCTGACTCCGATTCTGAAAAAGAAGCAAATCACTTGAATAATCAGGGGGGTTTCCGAGGCAGTGGCCAAGGAAACCAAGTTTAGAACTATTATAAAAAAATCCAGATACAAGGACCGAGACCAAGGGAATTGGAAGAATAAGAATGATAGGAGCGGTTTGTATGTCCCTCCTGGAAATTGTGAAGCTGCTGTATCTAGCTCTGGGAAGATGTCCATAGAGGACATGATGGCCAATCTGTTGAAAGGAGTGGAGGCAAATAACACGGAGTAGCTGAGGTAAAAAATGATTTGTCCTCAATGAATCAATTGGTTGACTTGCATTCCACTTTAATAAAATAGTTTGAATAGCAAATGAGTCAACTATCGGTGGCATTCAATCAAAGAAAAGCTGGCACTTACCAAGTGACACTGTGCAAAATCTAAGGAAAGATGGATCATGTTTGGCCATTACTGCTAGGAGTGGTAAGATATTGGAAAATCCATCCAAGGCTAAGTCTGTAGTTAATAGTATGGAGTAGAATATTGATAAAGCGAATTGTGATGATTCTATAGAAGTTGAAAATCAGGATGAGGTGATTCATGATACTACACCTAGCTGTCAACAGTCTAAAAATATTGACTATGGGAAGCACAATGAAAAGAAAGTGGTGGAGAAAACTCTTCCAAAACCACCACCCTCTTTTCCTCAGAGACTGAAGAAGAAGGCCGATGATACTAAGTTCAGTAAATTCATGACCATGCTAAAGCAGCTGACTATAAATGTGCCTTTGGTGGAGGCACTGGAGCAGATGTCAGGGTATGCCAAATTTATGAAGGACCTTTTGACAAAGAAAAGGGTAGCAAGCTATGAACCGGTAAATAATTTCCATCATTGCAGTACGATTGCCATAAGGTCCTTAGTACAGAAGAAGGCTGATCCGGGTGCTTTCACTATTCCTTGCACAGTTGGATCTTTAGATTTTGGTAAAGCTTTGTGTGATTTGGGGTCTAGCATTGGGAGATCCGACACCAACCAACATGCGGCTTGTTATGGCAGATAGGTCGGTAAAACGACCTGTTGGGATTCTGTATGATGTATTAGTGAAGGTGGCTGCTTTTATTTTTCCTATAGATTTTGTTATTTTGAATTGAGAGGTAGATTTTGAGGTTCCCATAATCTTGGGTCGACCTTTTCTCGCACCGGTAGTGTGCTTATTGATTTGCAAGCAAATGAGCTTTTATTTTGGATGAATTACGAAGTGGTATGTTTCTATGTATGCAAATCAATGAAGCAGCCTAAGGATATGAATGTCTTCTCTATAGTTGATGTTTATTATGGGGATGAGTAGGAATTATCTTTGGAGGAGCAACTTACTGTTGAGCCATTGGCTGCTGTGCTTATGAACTTTGATCGTGAGGATATTGATGAGTACGAAGAAACTGTCTGTGCTTTGACAGGAATGGGGTCATATTCTTATGCCCCCAAGAAGCTGGATCTTGACCTTAAGAATCGACCTTCACCACCGGCGAAGCCATCCATTGAAGAGCCACCGGTGTTAAACTTGAAAGAGCTACCTAGTCATTTATGGTATGTGTTCTTAGGTAGTGGAAATACACTGCCAATTATTATTGCTACTGATTTAGGTGAACAGCAGGTAGAGGCTCTCATCTCTATTCTTAAGAGATACAAGAGAGCTATTGGTTGGACTATTGCAGATATTATTGGTATTCCTCCTGGCATATGTATGCATAAGATTCAGCTAGAGAAAGATTGTGTACCCACTATTGAGCATCAGTATCGTCTGAATCCACCTATGTAAGAGGTGGTGAAGAAAGAAATCATTAAGTGGCTAAATGCAGGGGTGGTGTACCCAATCTCAGATAGTAAATGGGTGAGTCCTGTACAATGTGTGCCCAAGAAAGGGGGCATGACAGTCGTGGCAAATGAAAAGAATGAGCTAATTCCATTCAGGCCTGTCACAGGGTAGAGGGTGTGTATGGATTACCGAAAGCTAAACTTGTAGATACTATAGGACCATTTCCCAATGCCATTCATGGATCAAATGCTTGATTGATTGGTAGGAAAGGGATGGTACTATTTCTTGGGTGGTTATTCCGAATATAACCGGATTTGCATTGCTCCTAAAGATCAGGCGAAGACCACTTTAACATGCCCATATGGTACTTTTGCATTCAAACGGATGCCATTTAGGCTATGTAATGCACCTTCCACTTTTCAATGGTGCATGATGTCCATTTTCTCAGATATGGTTGAAGACACCTTGGAGGTGTTTATGGATGACTTTTCGATTGTAGGTAAGTCATTTGAGTCATGCTTGGCAAATCTGAGTATGGCTTTGCAGCGATGTGTAGAATTTAATCTTGTGCTAAATTAGGAGAAGTGCCATTTTATGGTTAAGATAGGCATTGTTCTCGAGCATAAAATTTCTAAAAAAGGAATTGAATTTGATCGAGCCAAGATTGAAGTTATCGAGACACTACCACCTCCAATTTCTGTGAAGGGGGTTCATAGTTTTCTCGGTCATGTTGGTTTTATCGAAGGTTTATTAAAGACTTCTCCAAGATTGCAAACTCATTATGCAAACTTTTAGAGAATAAGGCAAATTTTTACTTTGGTGAAGATTGCTTGAAGGCGTTTGAATGCCTCAAAGGGAAGCTAGTTGAAGCTGTTATTATTATAGCAGCCAATTGGTCTCTACTATTTCAAATTATGTGTGATGCAAGTGGTGTAGCCTTGGGTGCTGTACTTGGTAAGAAAAGAGAAAAGCTCTTTCATCCAATCTGCTACGCGACCAAGGCCTTGAATGAAGCACAGAAGAACAATACCGTCACTGAATAGGAGCTTCTCATGGTTGTTTATGCTTTCAAAAATTTCAGTGCTTACTTGTTGGGAACCAAGGTAGTGGTTCATACAGATCATGCAGCTTTGAGATATCTAATGAAAAAGAAAGATGCCAATCCAAGGCTAATCAGGTGGGTCCTACTGCTTTAAGAATTTGATTTTAAGGTTAAGGATAGAAAAGGTTGTGAAAACCAAGTAGCTAATCATTTATCCAGACTTGAGAGTGAGTACACAGTGCAGAACGACCCAAAGATTGATGATGCATTCCCGGACAAAGAGATTCTAAAAACTGTGGTGGAAAACTTACCGTGGTATGCAGATTTTGCTAACTACTTGGTAAGAGAAGTGATTCTTGAGAATCTCTCCTTTCATCAAAGGAAAAAGTTCATGCATGATGTGAAGCATTACTTCTGGGATATGCTGTATCTTTTTCGACGATGTGCTGATGGTATTATTAGGTGGTGTATCCCAGAAGTAGAGGTGTCTAGCATACTGGATGCAAGCCATGCTTCCCAAGTTGGAGGTCACCATGCAGGTGATCGGACGACCAAGAAAGTACTATAAAGTGGCTACTATTTGCCTTCATTATTCAAGGATGCCTACAATTTTGTAAGAAGATGTGATCAGTGCCAGCGGTAAGGTTCTATCTCAAAGCACCATGAGATGCACATGTCCAAAATGCTTGAAGTAGAGTTATTCGATGTCTGGGGTATTGACTTCATGGGCTGGTTTGTGAGATCATTTGGAATAAAATATATCTTAGTTGCTGTGGATTACGTATCCAAATAGGTTGAAGCAGTCGCTCTAGCTGATAATGAAGGTAAGAGTGTTATGGCATTCTTAAAAAGAAATATCTTCTCTCGTTTTGAGGTACCCCATACCATCATAAGCGATGGAGGATCACATTTCTGTAACAAGCTATTCAGAGTCGTATTGGCAAAGTATGGGGTTAAGTAACATAAGGTAGCTACACTGTACCACCCACAAACTAGTGGGAAGGTGGAGGTCTCAAACTGGGAAAACAAGCTAATCCTTTCTAAGACTGTGAATGCCAGCAAGAAAGATTGGTCCAAAAAGCTGGATGATTCCTTATGGGCATATAGGACTGCGTTCAAGACACCAATTGGCATGTCACCATACCAACTAGTTTATGGCAAAGCTTGTCACTTGCTAATTGAGCTAGAACATAAAGCAATGTATGCACTGAAGCAGCTTAACCTGAACTAGGATGATGCAATAAATATGAGATTGGGACAGCTGAACGAGATGGATAAATTCTATCTCAATGCATATGAAAGAGCAGATCTTTACAAGGAAAGGATAAAAAAGCACCATGATCGGAGGATTATCCAACAAAACTTTTAGAAAGTCGATTTGGAACTCTTTTTCAACTTCAGACTAAAGCTGTTTCCAGGTAAGTTGAAGTCTAAATGGTCCGGTCCATTCAGAATTAGCAACGTCTATTCATCTGGAGTAGTAGAGTTAGAAAATAATGATGGTAGTGTCTTTAAGGTGAATGGACAAAGAGTAAAGCTATATATCGGTCCAACCGACTTGATAAAATGTATAGCCATCATATATCTCGATGAAGTCTGAGTAATCGAGATAACTATATCGTTTCGAGACAATAAATCAAGCACTACATGGGAGGCAACCCATGGTTTTACTAGGATTTTCTTTTTGGTAAATGAAAATTCAAAAAGAAGAGTCAAGCCACGACCGAAATTAAGGCGTTGGTGGGAGGCAACCCATCCCTCTAATCATCTTGTTTGTTTGTTGTGAATAAGTGTTGGTACTGTAGGCATTAAGAAGACAATTGTTTTTAAACTTGGTGAGAAAATCAACTACATCAAAGGTGGTAAGTCTATTGATGACGTACACATTTCTGAGTGTAGCATTCGATTTCACTTGGAAATTGGGAAAGAAGGCATATAGCGACTTCAAGGCATCATATAGGTGCATATAGGTGCCGCCTATACCATCGCCTATGCTCACTGCCTCACTTAGGTGATAAGTTAGGCACCGCCTATGTCATCATAGGCGGTAGCTTAGGCGCCGCCTATGTTAACATAGGCGATAGGTTAGGCGCTGCCTATACCATTGCCTATGCTCACTGCCTCACTTAGGTGATTCGTTAGGCACCGCATATGTAAACATAGGTGATAGTTTAGGCTCCACCTATGTAAACATAAGCGATAGGTTAGGCACCGCCTATTCCATTGTCTATGCTCACTTTCTCACTTAGGTGATACGTTAGGCACTGCCTACTTATTCTTAGGCGATTTCATGGGTGCCGCCTATCAGTGCATGTTTTTCCTAATAATCTATTTTTGAATGGATCAAACCGACCTATGTCTTACCTTTTAAAACACATTCTCTACTCTTAAATCCCACTCCAATTTTTTTCTTTGACCTAAGCGCCGCCCAAACACCTTTTCCCTCTCCAAGCCCTTCTTTTTTCTCATCTAATCTTGCAAGCTCACCTTTACATTTCATCAAGCATTTATCATCAAGTAAGTTGTTCTTTCATATCCCTTAGTTGTTTCATTACTAGGCTCATAATGGTTAATTGGATTTTGAAATAGTGCTTGGTGATAAGATTATGGTTAGTTTGCTATGATTTGGGAAAACACATCTCATTGACTGAAACGATTTTCGTGGATAATCTTGATTTCACTCTGGAATGTCTTGATTGGTATTCACTGTAAAATTTTTTATGAAGTTGAACTATTGAAGTTTAATGCATGATTCTGGGAGTTGTAAGCTTGATTATGTAAGTGACTCGTTCATCGATGTATTGAGCATGGTTAACCAAAAGCATAAGAATGTGAAGTTTTTTCTATACTATGGCATGATGAGATTGCTATGTGGTAGTCTTATTCAAAGATTGTATTGCTGAAATAAAATGACATTGAAAATAATAGTCAAGATTACAGAACCATTGTGTGCTACTTTTGTATATCAAACTGAGAAATTTTTATGTAAAGTGAGGGGTTAAAAGTGTTACTGTACTAATAATGTTGTTGGCACATACTATGTAAATGTATTTCGATGAAGTCTGAGTACTCGACAACACTCACTTAATTAGTTTGTGTAAATGAATTAAGTGTCAGGTGGTGCCATCACTATTTTCTTCTCCGATTATAGTGAAGTTTACGAACTGAGACTAACATGACCCTATTATGATCTCAGGTAACATGGCTCCAAAAGGACGACAGGGAAAGGAAAAAGCATCCACATCACAAAAAGGTTAAAAAAGGGCAAGAAAGGACCAGGCTGATTCCTCCTCTCTTCAAGTGCCTCGACACACTTTTGGGATCAAATGGGTTCTAGAGAAGAAAGAGAAGGAATGGTACAGTGATAATAAAATAAACAAATATGTACATGTGGAAGTGATGTAGAAGGAAAGTTTAGCAAAGAACTGCCCTCGCATTCTGGCAAAGATTATGACACTAAAGCTTGACTTCATCTTCCGAGACATGGGCGAGTGTAATCTTGATTTGACTCGAGAGTTTTATGCCAACTGGTCCTCAAGGACTATGGGAAATGAAGTAAAGATTCGAGGGAAGGTCTTGCAATTGAATGCTAATTTCTTCAACTCTTTCCTGGGTACTCCAAGTGTAGATCACTCACCACTCAAGGAGCTCTACAGCAAACCTCCCTACAGAGCCATCAGACATACATTGTGTGGATCAAGGTCCATGACATGGACTCATCATAAGGATAATGGTCATCACAATACTTACCCATATGCTTGTTTGAACAGAGAAGCTCGCATATGGTTATGAATAGTCAATTTCTACTTGATTCCTGGGACACAATACACTAAGGTCACGTGTGATTGAGTCTACTTGGCATATGCTCTAATGACGAATATGCTCATCAACATTGGTGCAGTTATACGTGCGTCGATGTGCAAAGTAAGGGTGCACAGCAAGTCCCACTTTAGTTTCGGCAACATATTGACTGCAATTTTAAGGAAAGAGCACATTGAGGAGGAGCCAACAGACCATAAGTTGCCACAAAACCCAAAGAAGGTGGATCTCACAAAAATTAAAGATCTAGAAACTAGTCAAGGCATCAACCATACCACTACTGAAACACATGCTCGAGATGAGAGTTTTTTCCATCATCTGTATGGCATGACTTGGTTCACTATGATGAATGGGGGTCGGGTGCCTACTGATGCAGAGCTTCGACAACTTGACTATGACTACTCGCTTAATGATCATTCTCGGGCCATGTGTGAAGTGGGGGTAAATTTTGAAGAACCTCTAGATGATGATCACCGACTGCTAGACTCTGATATGGAGAACAACTCTGGTGATGAAGACTCCAATGATGATTCTGATGCTGGGGGTATGACCTCGGATGTAGAGGACGAGTCCGACTAACTAGGTTTTTGCTTATTTATTTACACTGAGGGCAGTGTATTCCTTCTTAGTGTTGGGTGAGGGTACAAGTACGCCTTGATTGCCCTGTCTGCTATATTGCCTTAGCATTCTAATATTAGTGGAGCATTGCACTAAGGGAAAGCATATGGTCATCAGTTGTTATCTAAGAATTCTTTGTGACAGTGAGAGCAAGCAAGTTGATTCTTATACCCATATTTTTGAAGAATGCAAAACTATGAGTGATTATGGATAACTTTCTTGTGTGAGTGCACGTGGTTGATGATTGTTGGGTATTTTTATATGATTTATGTGCTTAACTTGTGTAGATAAATTAACCAAATCAATGATTCTATGTTGGTGGGTGAGTTGTTTCTAGTAATGATCCAAAAATCTACTCTTTGTTAATATTTGTTGTGTATATCTTGTTGAGCATTTTGTGTTTCCCTTGTGAAGTTTAGTTAGGTATTTGCATGGATGTATGATTTTGTTCGAGGACAAACAAAGCTGTAAGTGTGGGGTGGTGATGTTGGGCGTATTTATATGTCTAAGCACCATAACTTACCTATGTTTTAGCTAAGTTTTGAGGATAAAATACATAATTCTTACACTTTTAGTCTATTTTTAGTTAAGTGAGCTGACCTATGCGATTAGCATGCTTTTCAGGTACTAATGAGGAAGATTACAGCACTTTGGGGACCTGTGGATAACAGAGAAAACTTCACATAAAAGAAAGCAGCTTTTGGACTGAATGTGATAGATGGGAACTTTTTCCCGAGCAAACTTGATATTTTTAAATAGTTGAGGACTCAGCAGCAATTTATTAGAGAAGGATGTTATCAAAAGCCTTATGGCTGAATTTTTATGGGGGTATCGTATTGTTTTTAAACAAGAAAAGGCGGCTTAGATAAGGGTGAGAGTGAAAAGCGTTTTTCCTCTTGCTTTCTCTATTTTGTGGACACTAAGATCATCCTCTAATCTTGGGTATGATGAAGACACTAAGATCATCCTCTAATCTTGGGTATGATGAACATTCTTAGGGTTATTTCCATTTGATTCATAAGTAGCTAAGCTTATTTGTTAGGGTTATGGAAACCTTTTAGTATACTCTCTATTGCTATGGGTTTTTGAATTTATGATGTGTTGATCCACTTATATCATTACTCTCTTCGTTATGATTGAATTCTCATGGTTGCAAACATAGGGAATGTGCCATTATAGCAATAACTTGTTCGATAGAAAAGTTAATGTTTGGAAAAGAGAGTAGTGAAAAGAAAATAGGGTTTCCAACCTCTATTTTACACGTTAATGCCTTAATAGGATTGATGATTTGGAGAGTTCGTATGATAGGTTGTACACTTTGGATTCGAGAGAACTAAAGTGAATTAATCCTTGATGGTTGAGAAACACTTGGATTTAGAATTTGAATATCTCTCTCTATAAGTGCATGCATGTATAAATCCTTAATACTCATAGTTAATAGAGAAGTAAAAGCGACAAGGTGGACATAACCCTTACCTGTCATTCTCTGTAATCAAATATTAATACACATATTGATTTATTGTTATATTGTGACTACCACTTCAGATCAAAACCAAAACCCCCTATTCAGGAACCTCTGACCAACAGTCCAGTAACAACTACAATACTTAGTAACACAGTATTCCCAATGGGATTCGACACCCAACCTAGTTGGGTTCTATATTTGACAACGACCGCTTACTCTCTCGTAAGAGAGGTGTAATTCGGGCGTATCATATTTCAAAATAGAAGAAATTCTTCACTGAAGCTTCAGTGACAAGTCATTTTAATCATTCCTTGTCATCAAATATTTGTTGCAACTCAAATTCAATTTTACCAAGGAAGAAATGGAGGGATTATTGTTCAACACCACCACATTCATCCTCTTTTTTCGAACTTTCAGTATTATCTCTATCTCTATTTGATGCTTCATCATCGATCTAATCATTTACTCATTTATCTCCCAATGAATCATCATTGATTAGAGATTAAGGTGGATGTATCACTGATGTCGAAGTTTCTCCTTCACACCCCTCCTTGATATATATTCTTAAAAAAGGTCTGGAATCATCTATGCCAACATCAAGCATATATATTGTCACTTGTCAGTCAATTTTTATGAATATGGCATGTACTTTTTGTGCTTTTATTCACCAAATAACTAATTACAATGCCCATACTATCATAAGATAATTTCCCATATTTAATTACACTATAAACCATATGGTCATACGAATAATTGGAATATAGGGCAATGGATATGGATTTCTTGGACCAAGACTTTCAATTCCAATATCTTGGAGTCTCATCCCACTCACCCATGAAACTACCACCAACTATAACTATTTTAAATAGAGACATAATGAAAACACTAATCGATTGGTTTATTAACTCTCAATGGGCAGATGATAGTTCAAAAATATGGACAAACAAAGCAATATCTTACCAAACACGACCTCAATTGCAACAATGGGGCCTTAAATATAAATGGAATAGTTTAGAAGCTATAGGATTCATCTATTGTCGAAGAAACTAGAAAAAATCAATCTTTTACAAAAAATAACTTAGAAAAAATTGAGGTGACACGAGCTTTATTGCGGAAAATATTGAAAGCTTCGGATGACGATAACTTCCAAACATCAAATAAGACAAAGAAGCACCGGAAGTTCACCAAATAGTGAGGGTGATCAAAAATTATTTTTGATGGGAATGTCGTTTGGCAATGAAGCTGTTGGAGACTTTTTTATCATATTTTTTTATTCTTGATTTTGATTTTTTAAAATGGATATTAAATATACACTACTGAAAAATTGTAAAAAGAGACAAAAAAAGACCTCAAATATAGGTCAAAAATAAGAGACCTCCTGAGGTCTCTTATCCCCTTAATTTATTTTTTTAATTATTTTTAAATGAAGAGACCTTATAGAGTCGGTAAATGATTAAAAATTTAGCTATACAATATTAGGGACTTCAAGAGGTCAAAAATAAAATGCGAGAAAATTTAGGGCCAAAATAATTAAAATTATTTTAAAAAAATTATAAATATAAAGAGGGTCAACAAAATTGTAAACATTGCAACCTCGTGATCGCTATAATTTTAATAAATAAATATTTATTATTAAAAATAGTTGTCTATCACTAGTTTATGAAGTGTAAAGTCAATATATATATATATATATATATATATATATATATTTAATTCTTTTAATAATTATTATTATAATTTTGAAATTCAGAACTAGCTCTTTCAAAATTCTCTCTTAAAATCGTTTCTCAAAGTACTCTCTTGCCCAAATATGATAGAGGACCATACACACTCTTCGATGAGACTAACACAGTCCATCTTTCACCTTTATTAGGTTAATTAATGACTCCTAAAATTAGGTTACAACATAGTGAAACCACAGATTCAAACCACGGATTCAAATCCACCCCGCTCAAAACCGTCTCTCTAAATACTCTCTCGCCAAAATCCTAAGTAGTCCACCAGTTCTTCCATTCCAAGTAAGGTTGCAACTTTGATTTTCTTTCTTATTTATGTATAAAATTGAATTTGAATCTATCAATGTCTTGGGTCTCCTTTATTTTCTTCAAAATATTAATGAATAGTTAGGGATTTGTTGCCTTATTTCAGAACTACGTTTATGCTTGATATGCTTTTCGACTTTCTTATTGATTTCTTACATCTTCATTTGAATTACAGATTTAGTTTTGTACCTCTATGTATTCGCGCTTGGATTTTGAATTTTACTATATATTAGCTCTATGTGTTGCTACCTGAAATTACCCATCAATTTCTTTGAACTCTTTGATCGTTGTTACTTATTTAGAAAGAGTAATTTGTACTTGTCGAACTTCTGATTTAGCTTTCATCTACCTATGAGTATGCCAAACTTTATGGCATCTTTCTTTGTGTTTGAAAAAGGACAGTCTCATGTTCATGTTTAGTATACTCGGGAGTTCATTAGAAACAGGTTCTCATTAGGTAGGGGTTAAGGTTAACGTCCCTCAGTTTTGATCTAATTAGGTATGCTTGTTTATACAATCATTAGAAACAGGCTCTCACTAGTTAGGGATTAAGGTTAACGTACCTCAGTTTAGATTTAATCGTGTATGCTCGTTTATGCATTAATGCCATAAAACTTCCGTGTTTGAAAATTCACTGAAGTTGATGTGTCATCCATATACAATCAATGGGTTGAAAGAATTTGAGTATTTGATAGAATTTGCTAGGGAACCATTTTTTACAAGATATTTTACATTTATAAAAAAAATTAAGTTTGATGCATTCTAAAGTTGAGATCTTTAATCATGAGATTTAGACTTGTTCCATAAAATTGAGAAGGAATGAATATGACCACTTCTATTCTTAAATTCACAAAGAAGATACACAGTTATAGAAAATCTATTTTAGTTTAAGTTATAGACCTGCAAACAAAAAAGTTCAGATAAGAGCTATTTAAGTTGCAAAGAGGTATTTGTCATCATAGTACTCAATAGGCACATGCACGTGCAAAAATTAAAAAGATACCCATTGTTCATACATATTATGAATCTGACAAGATACATTTAGCAGAACATAAAGAGCATTGAGTGCACTAAGCTACGTCTGGGGTATAAAGAAAGGCGACTTTTGTAGGTGCTAGCTTACCTTGCATTTCTGTAAGAGACTACTTTTCCTAGATTATTTTAGATAGTAGCAAGTAAATTTCTAACCGATATACAAGAACAAACTTCTATTATATTTTAGGAAAATACTATGGGAACTACCTCTAAATGCTTCTAAATTTTTTGGAGTTCAATGTCAAGTGAAAAAGTTAAGGGCAAACCCTTCTTTAGTGACAATATTGAGGGTAAACCCTTCTTTGAGGTTGAAAGCTCCATCAATTCCAACGCTTATCATTAATTAATTCTATTGATTCTTTCTCTATTCTTCGGGCAGTCAATTATGTTGGCTGCTTTAAAATTGCAACCTCTTCCTGTACGTGCATTTCTTCTTTAAGTCTCATTCTTTCTGCCTCCAGAAGGTAATAGAGAAAATGAACTCAAATTTCTACCTAAATCTATAGAATGAGGTACCTCTGATAAAGAAGTTTCAAAATAACTTACTTTCATAGATTCTTTCTACAAAAGGTTCTCTTTATCCTATTTCACGCCTTAGCTCATACTGATACATGTCATTCTATGTCCTGTCTCTCTATATTTTTCTCATCTGGTCTTATCTCTATTGATAAGAAATAACTATGATTTTGATAACTTGGATGTAAGATCAACTTCTCCTACATTATAATTTTTTCACAGAAGTGTAGGCCTCGGATTTCAAATTTTGATATTCAACGTATGCTAGATAGAATAGTGATAGACTTAAATTTAGGATAGGAGGTTAAGTAATCTGGGAGGTAAAAAAAGAAACTATGCATAATAATTTATTTTAGGTCAAGGACTCAACGTCATAAATCCTCTTATGATTCATTCACATTTCTTATGCAAACAAAACATGCCTACAAGTATAGATAATTGAATTTTTAGTTATGTCACTGCCTCAGGGTTTTATTATTATCATCTCCTGTGAAAATGTCATAAGTGAAGTCTTGGTAGAAACTTAGAAAGATTCTTAATGATATCACAAAGAAGACTTCACATAAATCTGAGCATAATTTTAAATATATAATTTTAAAAAAGAGTTTAGTGAGAAACAGATAGCTTCCGTGACAAAATCATGTGAGAAGGAAGTTCGCTTCGAGGCGTTTGTCTTTGGGTGTGAAACTAGATTATAAATGAGTGCATACATGTGCTGCAAAATTTGAGGTTGATACACCTTTTTCATACTTTAAAGATTACAATTTTCATTAGGTCATTGTAACGACCCGAGACTACCCCTAGTCGTCACACGGTGCTTGGAACCACAAGTGATCCCAAGCTAACCCATGAACTGGCATACTGTTAAGAATTTGAATTATAATAAAATAAATAACAATTTCTACTATGCGGAAACATATTCATGGTATAATCTGAATAAGTACATTACTGATAAAGTTTACAATCTGATAAAACTGAAGGAAGAAACTAAAATTTGCATGACTGACTCTGACTGACATCTATGAAGCCACTACTATACTGGCTATAGATAGATGGGACATGCCTCCAACTACCACTAATCAACACATATGAAAATGAATGAACTGTACATGAATTAAAACTGTCTGGAGTTCCCAAAGTAGGAGAACTCATCATCTGCTGGCTGGAATCTGCAAAGTATGATCGTGATGTGCGGGCTAAAAATGGCACCTGCATTATGAAATAATGTAGCCACACAGACGTATATGTGGATCAATACTTCTAAAATATACTGAGTATGCTGGTGTGAATACAATAAGTAAAACTGATTTCATACATAATTTTAAAACATGCATGCTAAGTATAAGTAAACTCACCAATAGGTCTGAATAAACTGAAAACTGAAATATCTTAAAGCATGAGGGACAACATACTCTAGTAAGATGGTGAATCTCTACACTTAGGTTCTGTAAAACTCTACTTTAATGATATAAGTAGAATTGAAGCTAGGATACGGTAAAATGTGAATACTATATAAATACTGAGTCTGAATCTACGTGATAAAAACTAACATAACATCAGGGATCTGAATATATAATTATACTGAGCATAAATAACTAAACATACAAAACCAAATGTAAAAAATACTAAGCTTATCTGATTAACTGAATCACTAATAGCTGAATACTGGTCATGTAAGACTGAGCTGCACTTAGTCTGAATAATTGAACTGAAACTGTGGAGTACTATGCTTATGAGGTGAGGACTATCAAACAACATGAGATAATTGAGTGTGAATGCGTAAAACTATAATATCTAAGAATGCCAAACCAATCATATAACATGATTTTGAAATAATCTGTAAACTGAAATACTGATAACTGAATAACTAATAAATGTATGCTATGGTCAAGCAAACCTGAAACTGAACTCTGAACTTAATACTGAACTAAGATTGTAACTAAGACTGTGGGAGGTATCATCTAACTGACATGCCCTATTCTGAGCTAATTGGGGTCCAACCTGTAACCCCAGTTGGAAGGGTGTCAGTACCGTGCCACGGGTACTAATAGTAGCTGGGTCAGCCCTAATTTGGCAGAAAGACTCATGAGATGTATATGGTTATATCAACCCTAGTCTGGCAGGAAGATGATTTACCCTACACTGACTACGTAGTTTTGTAACTCAGGGACTGCTACTAAGGGTCAAGCCCTCTGCTGGCAGGAATGCCCCCATCCCTGGATTCACTTAGTGCTAAATCCTACTCCCAACTGAATGATACTGGAATATTAACTGGTGCATGCACTGTAAACTAATAACTAATAAACTCAGGTCATGTTATTCTAAAACTAACAATGCATACATATTTTAAGGTAATTATTAACGTATAAACTGATACTGGAACTGAAACCGAACTGAGCTAACTTAATTGGACTCACAACTGACCATATTACTGACTAAATGATATTTCCTATGGTATAATTGAAATCATTTTATAGATACTGAAAACTAGATAAACAGCTAAATTTTGGGTATTTAATACCCCCAGGACTCGATAACATAGATAATAAGGACACATTAGAAAATTTGAGACCATAATAAGTAAGCATTATTTAAAGAAACCCATTACTTGAACATTTCATCAAGCACATGGAGATTAATACTTTAATATGGGGAAATTCATCAAACACATGGGGATCATGAACTTGGACCTGAGAATATCTTAAATATGGGAGCATAGCATGATTACATAACTAAAATCATGAATTTAGGAATTCACATGAAATTCGCTTGAAATAGGACATAGGCGTTTCATTGATACATGTAAAGAACATAACTTTAATCATAAGAATGCCTTAAACATGAAGGAACAATAGAGTTTCATGGAAAAATTCATAACTTGGGAATTCATCTTGAGATTGACTTAACATGATATGGGAATTTCATCAAACAAATGGTAAGCATAAATATAAAACAAGAGAATGTTGCTAAAAATCATGAATTTAGGATCTATCATGGAATTTACTTGAATAAAGCATGAGAAACTCAAATTCAAAGCATGAGGAATTTAAAATCTTGCATGGAATAACACATGGGCTGAAATTAATTAAAATCACCATGAAAACATGAAATTCAATCCTTCTTGAACATCTAAAATAACATAATGATCGAAAGATCCATTATTTACTTGAAATAAAAAGGGTTTTGGGCTCCATGGGTGAAAGAGGACCCATGGATGAACATCCACATACCTTAGAATATGATTTGAAATTGAAAGATTGACTTGAAAGCCTTGGGAATATTATTGAAAACTTTTTCTTGAATTTATTGGATTAGGAACCTTAATTTGTTGATTGTATTAAAGAAGCTTTGATGAAGTTCTTGGTGTTCTTGAGGGGGCTAGGGTTTTCTTGGAGAGAAAAAGATGAGAAATCATATATCTAATGCTTTTGGGGGATGAAATTAAGTGTTATGGGCAGATTTGGGTAAGGAAAAGTGACCAAAGTGCCCCTAGACCCTTTAGGAACTGAAATAGTGTGTGAAATAGTTCAGTGATGTGGTATTCATTACATCGCGTTGGTGACCAACGCGTCGCATCCCATCCGCGTCGGCTTACAACCTCTCACGAAAAATGTCATAACTTTTAGATCGGGTATCAGATTAAGGCAAAATTGGTATAGTTGAAAAGCTAATTCAATTATCTACAATTCATTGGATACTGAGCTGCAAAATTGTATGTATATAAAAAGTTATACATGTTTAAAGTAGACCCTTGTAGAATCGAATACCAAACTTTAAACGAATCAAAGGCTCTAAGCTCAACTTTATTCTAACTGATTCTTATGAATATTTTTCACCTCGAAAGCACATCAAACACGAGGATAAAGATCATGAAACTTATATTCAAATGAGAATCATTTGGATTATAGCTTTTACATGTAAGAACGACGGTTCATTAACTAGCATGAAAATACGGGGTGTTACAGTCATCATTCCATTTATATGCTTTAAGGATTACAATTTTGATTTGGTCATCATTCTAGTTGTAGCTTTAAAGTATTGCTGCCACATCACATATATTTACTGTACAATCAAGCTATCAGGTTCACTGATGCAAGTTGAATTAATTATAATTTTAATTTTTATGTGATGCTCTGAATTTGATAATTTATGTAATGAAAGAATGGAAGTTTACATGGCTACTAGGGTGTGTCTGTGGTGGTCAAAGTTGGAGAGATGAGAACTTCAGATCATTTCCTTGTTACACTATTCTACTAGAGTATTAGGAATCACCTAATTTCCTGGAGTTTAATGCTTTAAGAAATTTGAGTCTTATTTCTCTCATTTTCCCTACAAACTCAACTAGCGAATATACTTTATCTGTTTGCAACTATTGATACAAGTTGAATGAAGGTGTAATTTTTTTGGTTGCAACTTAGAAAGTTCCTGGATCAAATGTTGTTTGAGTATCTCATATCTCTTAGGATCTATAGTTCAATTTTGTGAGCCAACAATTATTGAAAAAAGGTTAAAAAAATTACAAAAACTGCCACGAGGGCCATAAAAAACCCAATATATAAACAAGTTCATACATGGCTTGTTTTGAAGTTCTTTTTAGGGTGATTTTTTTCGTGATTTTGGTGATTTTAATATTTGATTTAGTATTCTTATACGTGATATGTAGCTTCTTTGGTGAATGGTGAGAAGAATATTTTTTACTTTTGATCTGTATGCTTCTAAAACGTGTGTAAATCATTGATTTGTGGTATTTATTTTTGTGTTCTTTTAGTTGATTTGAAGTCCTACATTGAAGCGTAAAACATGTTCTTTATTTTTAATGAATTTGTTATGTTTACTTATGCAAATCCTTGATTAATTGTAAAGAATTCTTTATTAATTTAGAGTTTAAAAGTTTTTATAGATGGATCGTAGTTGAATGTATAATATGACTAATATTGGTTGTACGGGGTTGAGACTTGAATTTATATTCAGTGTCGACGATTTTGTTGATTATGCAATGACACTGGAACCTTTTAAACTTGATGTCTTGGTTAAGTATCCTTGTAGTAAATGTAAATGAAGGAATTATGAAAAAATTGATATTGTTCCACTTCATCTCTACCGAAATGGGTTAAAAAAAGATTATATAATGTAAACTAGTCATGGAGAAGTTGATAATAATTTTGATAGATCTCAACACTATGTTGCTGGATAAAGTTGTAGGAAGGTGGAACCTAATGTCCAAAATTATAAAATGCACGACATGGTTCGAGATGTGTATGGGATACATTCTGATTTAGAATCTGGTGATCATGTTAAAGAAGCTCCTAATGATGAATCTAGATGTTTCTTTGAACATTTGGAATCTGCTAGCCGACCTCTATACGAGGGGACTTCATACTCTTAATTATCTATTTTTGTTAGGTTATTAAGTATTAAATTAGATTATAATGTTCCTCGGGTGGTAATGGAATCTGTGATTGAACTTATGTATGAATTAGTCGACGCAAATCTAGAGATACTTGATAATTTCTACAAGGCAAAGATATTGGTGTCAAAGTTAGGATTGTCATCGATGACAATCGATGGTTGTGACAATGACTGCATGTTTTACTACAAGGATGCCATTGATCTAAAATTTGGAAGATTTGTAGAAGTTCTCATTTTAGTCCTTGTGGGAATAAAGTTGTTGTTAAGATGATGCATTACTTACCTCATATACCAAAGCTAAAGAGGTTGTACGCATCAAATAGATCAGCTCCTCATATGAGATGGCACCATGAAAATAGAAGACCACCTGGTGTTATATGTTATTGTTGCACCCAAGCACACACGCAAGTGTACGTGGTATCACCAAGTAATATCGTGGCCTTAAAATAAAGCCGAATATCGATCTCTCAGAGACTTGTGTTGACAACTATCCAATTCTAGTTTAACAATTGAGATAAAGGAACCATACAATTTTAAAATTGTAGACTAAAGTAAACTAAACTAATGCGGAAAAGTAATGACTTTGGACAATCAATGGACAAACATATAGGGTTACGGCTTAATAAAAATCATAATATGCAATTGAACTTTATTAGTTAGACTACTTATCTTGATTTTTGATTCGTAGGGTTTATCGCATGATCATGGTCTCTCGACCTCTAATTTTCTACATAACTTGGACATTACAAGTACATCATTGAGCAGGGATGTAATAATCTAATTAGATGCATGAAGCTATCATCCTACATGTGAACCAAGAAAGGCTTCTAGGTATATTTCTATCCTAGATGTAAATTCAAATTCCTTATTTCATAAAAGAATAAGAAGCTTACTCAATTCATCCCCACGTTCTATATTCCTATTCCCCCTTTCGAGTTCACAAGGTCGACAATACATGTATTCTAAGGTTAGATAATATGTATAATAGTAAAAATAAAGATTAACATGCAACAAAATATGATAAGAAATTCAAACAAATTCAATTCAAAGCGAAAGTAAACATGTTCTTGTCTTTAACCCCGGAAAGGGGGCTTTTTGCTGGTAATGGACATAATCGTAATCACTATTTAAAGTTTTTTCCAGTCCCTCCCTAAGTTTCCAAGCTGTCCAAGGTGATTCACAAAGTGTAAAAGAGTCCTATTTATAGAGGGACAATTTTTGCCGTCGGTGGACTAAGGGTCGCGTCGCGGTGGATGTCGCATGGAGAGAGTGGACCGTCATGGGAAAATCATGAGGGCAGACTTTTTTGGGTCACGTTTGATGATTTTCATGTATGGTAAACTCCAATTTTCCATTTCCAAGGTCCTACATGTGCTGGTGACATCCGAGGTGTCCGTTTTATGGCAATTCTTGTCCCGTGCTTCCGTTGATCCATTTCAAGAATTTTGGTATTGTTTACACTAGATTTAAAGCTTTTATATCATTCATATAGCATATTAATCAGCTAAAAAATAATTATATGACATTAAAAACCATAAATTAGAACTCAAAACAACACAACATCCATAACGGCGAACTAGAAACTCGAGCTAAGACTAGGCTTGCCCATGTTGATCTTTAACTTATTGTTTTAACTCTTGGATTGATTCAATTGACCCTTTAACATTATAAAAATTTGTTCCACTCATAAATACAAAATAATAACATTAGGATATCAATACACCTACTAGAATCCGTCTAAAACAACTAGAACAACACCTAGCTCAAGCTAGTCAAACTAGTTTGCTCGTCTAGACTCTAAATGATCCTTTTAAACCCCAACTTGTTTTAAAACACCTTTAAACATTGTAATTACATACTTTAACACTTAGATTCTTATTTATATCATAATTAACACATAAATAACTTAAGAATTCCTCAAAACAATGCTAAATAAGCTAGGAAAGCAACACCAAAGTGCATAAATACATCCAATATCACCCCCCCCCCCTTAAAGCCTTGTTCGTACTTGAATAACTCTTTACTCTAAGCATCATAAGTTGAGGATACTTCACACTTATACTACAAGCAAGACACTCAATCTAGTACTATAATAACTACACAGAATGTAAGTTTCCCTACTAAGCATGTTATGTACACAATTGAAAGTTCAAGAATACTACTCTAAAACATCCTAGCCTCAAGAGTTGACTCACCTAGTTGGAAAAATCATGTGTATTTCTCAATAAAAGACATCATAAAAATCACTCACATTCATAAAACTTGTGCCCTCACAATAAGAGATTTATCCATAATCACTCATATAAATGCAATTTATAATACAATGGGTACAAGAATCAAGTTACGCTCATTCTCACAAGGAATTCACAAGTTACACGTAATGAACCATAAGCTTGCCCTTAGTGTGGTACTCCACTAATATCAGAATGATAAAGTTTAGGATCAAATAGGTCTTTAATGGTTGTAATTTCGACTAAGGGATGGGTAGGTACTATTATGACTAGTAATAGTGACTATCTTCCCTAAGCGTTTTAATACATCACTTTTTACATTCAATGAACCTTCAATAACTAAATTATACCACTTTTGTCTACCCCTTCCTTTTGTTTTGCCCTATCTCATTAAGATCATTTACATACAATATGGTGGGAGTGTTTTCTATTCACAACTTATCCAATTTGAACAAATTTTTATTCTTTACATTACACAATTCCTAACCATAACACATCAATTTTTTGAACACCAATAACTATCACTTTGGGGCTTCAATTTCACCTTTCTCCTACTATAATTTCCAACTCCTTAACTTAATTACTTTTACACTAAAGCGCTCAGGAGCTTTTGGATAAAATTTAGGGATATCAACGAAGGGATTCGGCTACATATGAGGCTGCCAAAGAAAATAAGCTAAAGGCTCAAGGGGGTTAACTAGGATTATGCACATGGGTTGGTCAAAATAAGGATATTAAAGAAATTCCTACATTATCTCCTAAACCCATACTCTTTATGTCATTTCACACTCACAACAGGAAAGTTTTAGCATCACGTGTAAAAAGAAATATACAAAAACCTTACACACATATCGCACATGGTCAACTCAGTAGGATCATCATAGAGTCTCAACCAAACAATAGTATGAATTCAACATTAATACAACAAGTACAAAAATCATAATCATGAGCCTAAGAGTCGCAAAAGCAGTAATTCACACAATCAACATGCTTTTTACCATCAAAATACTTACATCATGCAATCAAATATAGCACCAATAAGAAATATCACTTATTCCTAACACAAAAAAAAATTAAAATTACTCTAAAAATGGGAATTTCCCCACCCCGCACTTAAAAATCTACTTTGTCCCCAAAGTATACTTTAAAAGTAGAGATAGAAATACTCTCTAAGGCCTCTAGGCCTAGGTAGTTGCATCTTTATACATCAAGAGGGTTCACCCACTTAGTCTTCTCCATGCTCCTTAGCTTAGGTTTTCCGGTACTCAGATTTTCCATCAACCTGTGACTCAACAAAAGAAAAACTAGTGAAGTAAAAACTAAAAACTAAAAAATAAAACCTACCTTAACTGGGGTATCCTCCCAAGAAGCGCCTAATTTAGTGTCACGGCATGACCCAATCATACTTTATCCTCCACCTTGAGGATATGAATTTTACCCTCAATTTCACATCCATCTATTTGCTTCGCTCATAGGGTGGTGGTACAAATATGAAGAAATCGAGTAATAGAATGTGCATGGTAACCCACTCAGCCTTAAAGTGAGATGTGTTTTTATGTTTGTTGTCTGGTGCAAAATCAAGAACATAGGATTCTTGTTCCTCATCTTCACATTCTTTCACTATTTAAAATGATTCCATAGATAAGACATAATATAAACATAATGTAAAAAAGTGCTTTGAATGGGGCCCAACTAATCCCACTTCTAAATTTACACTATCCACAATACCCTCACTCATATTCACCTTCTCAATTGCAGTCTCAAAAGAAAGATGACGGTTGAGTGCCTGCGATTCTTGTGTTTGTTCCACAATTTGGCTAGTGTCCTCCTTATATTTTTCTTTTCTTAGCATCTGTGGACATGGTGGTGGTGGTATCTTCTTAACATGTTCAACAACTCTAGTTTCCGAGTACTTAGACTTTCTCGAATTATCAACAAATTTGTCTGCAACTGATTGGGGAGTTAACTTTGTATCTACCTCCTTAGTTGTCCTTTGAGCATTGCCCTTAAATATGATTGAATCAAGATTAGCTCTATGCATATCTGCAGAGTGATACATATTGCCACAAACCACACACCAACTTGTGGTCTGTTGCACAGGTCGAAAACAAGCAGGTCTCCTCCAAACGCATGGATCAAAATCTAGACAAAAATACTAATGGTGGGGTCCTTCACAAAAATGACAAGAATCATCATCCCTCGAAAACTATCTATCCCAGACTGTCATGTCAAGAAGAGTGATAACAAAAAAAATAAAAAAAATAAAATAAATTAAAATAAGTAAAACTCAATATAGAAAAACTAAAAATAAGATAGTTGCTTATTTATAAGTCCCCGACAACAGCGCCAAAAACTTATTACGCACACACAAGTGTACGTGATCTCACCAAGTAATAAAGTGGCCTTAAAATAAATTTGAATATCGATTACACAGAGACTTTTGTTGACAACTATCCAATTCTAGTTTAACAATGGATATATAGTAACCAATAAAGTTTTAGAATTGTAGACTAAAGTAGACTAAACTAATGCGGAAAAGTAATGACTTTGGACAATTAATGGATAGAGATCTAGGGTTAAGGATTAAGAACAATCATACTACTAAATTAAACTTCGTTATTTAGACTAATTATCTTGGTTGATGATTCGTAGGGTTTATCGCATTATCATGGTCTCCCGACCTCTAATCATCTACCTAACTTGGACATTACAACTACATCGTTGAGTGGGAATGTAATAATCTAATTAGACGCATGATGCTATCATCCTATATGTGAACCAAGCAAGGCTTCTAAGTATATCTCTATCCTAGATGCTAATTCAAATTCCTTATTTCATAAAAGAATAAGAACCTTACTCTATTCATCCCCATGTTCTATCTTCCTATCCCCCTTCCCGTGTTCACAAGGTCAACAATACATGTATTTTAAGGTTAGCTAATCCTTAAAATAGTTAAAATAAAGATTATAAAGAAACAAAATATGATTAGAAATCTAAAAAAAATTCAATTCAAAGCGAAAGTAAACATGTTCTTGGCTTTAACCCTAGGCATTACTAAAAAATGCCAAAAAGCAAGGGTCAACATCGCTTTTTTGGGAAAAAGCGACGAAAATCCATCACTTTTTTTTCATCTAAAAAAGGAGCATTATTTTCTGAAAACAATAGTCTGCGTCGCTTAACTACGATGGACTGTGTCGCTTTTAGGAAAAAAAATTAGTTATTTTTGAAAAATACGACGTTGTGCATCGCTTTTTGTTCTTCATGTGAAGAACACATGATAAACAAAAAGAGACGTTGTGCATCGCTTTTTTATCAACACATGATGAACAAAAACCGACGCACAGCATCTTTTTATTGAAAATTTTTTTAAAAAAATTGACACTGTCCGTCGTAATTTGAGAAAAATAAAATATATTTTTTAAAATAAAAAATGACGTTGAGTCATCTCTTTTTGTTCTTCATAATGAATAAAAAGCGACGTTGGGTGTCACTTTTAGTTCTTCATTATGAATAAAAAGTGACGGCAATCGTCGATTTTTGTTCTTCATAATAAATAAAAAAGCGACGTTGGTCCTCGCTTTTTGTTCTTCATAATGAATAAAAAAGCGACGGCCGTCGTCGCTTTTCTGCATTTTTTTAATGTAGAAATCTGCATTTTCTTCATCCGACCTGTTAAATAAAAATGTAATTCAATATATACATCCCTCATGCAACACATATTATTACAATAATCATACAACACTCTACATCAACAAATCATTTAAGCAATTCAAATCAACAAAACTTAAACAATGAATCCAACAACATTCAAAATACTTAAACACTCCTAAAGATTTTTCACTAAATTAAAAGATAAGTTCAAAAATATCTAAAAATTATCTAAAAGTCAAGTCCAACAACACAACACTAAGGAGTAGCATAATAAGTGTCAGGCCTCATTCACTTCTTTTGACGCGGGATACCACCTGTAAATAACATAATAAGTATGTAAGCTTGAATATTTTATTAATGAAAAAAATAAACCTATCAATTGAAAAATAAACTTACGAAGATCCATCAAGCTCGATAAATATTCTACCAAGCATGTCCGTATCTCCAGGAATTAGACCAATCAAATCTGCGTCAATATCTTCTTCTACAGGAGGAGGTGCACCAATTTCAAGTCATGAATTCACATTTTCAAATGATTACACTTTACTAATTTCAAAATACAAGTTCACCTTTCAAGAACTATATTAAACCATTTTCAAGTTGCTAATACACTTTTCAAGTGACTAGTACACATTTCAAAACACTACACTTAGCATTTTCAACTACTAAACGTAACCATTTTCAAGTCATGAATTCACATTACAAGTATCAACACTAAACCAGTTTTAAGTCATGAATTCACATTTCCAAGTGATTACACTTTACAAATTTCAAAACACAAGTTCACCTTTTAAGAACTACACTAAACCATTTTCAAGTCGCTAATTCACTTTTCAAGTGACTTGTACACATTTCAAAACACTACACACAACCATTTTCAACTCTCTAATTCACTTCTCAAGTGACTAAACTTAACCAATTTCAAATCATGAATTCACATTTCAAGTATCAACACTAAACCAATTTCAAGTCATGAATTCACATTTTACAAGCGATTACACTATACAAATTTCAAAACTCAAGTTCACCTTTCAAGAACTACACTAAACCATTTTCAAGT